>NC_139958.1:1392200-1519700 GCF_963454915.1 Gymnoscopelus microlampas | reverse complement strand
CACTATTATTAACTCATTTTGCTGGGGGACCCCCTGGTATCCCTCCAAGGACCCCTGGGGGTCCCCGGACCCCACTTTGAGAACCAAGGCTTTAGAGTACGGCCCGCTCAGATCTCACGTCAGGTCGTGAGCAGGTGTAGACTTTGACTGAACCTGTTTGTTACATCTTAGACCTGCGGAGCAGCATTGTCTGAGAGACATCTGGACACATGTATCCACTCCACAATATATATATATCTAACACACTAATAAGTAATCCCTGTGAAAAGATAACATTTTATAAACTCTTTTAAACAAACAGTCATTCGGTTAAGCTTGCTCTGCTGTGTTCAAAACATACGAGCGCTTATGCGAGAGCATTTTTGGGGAGTCGGGACTGGCACGGCCGCACCATCTATTAGAGAGTTACGCCAACTCCGTTGACTTCTTCGGGCCAGGTCTTCTACATACACATCCATTGGCGAATAGTGACAAATCCCTAAACCGGAAGTTCATGGAATGCATTGAAGTCGACGG
This sequence comes from Gymnoscopelus microlampas, assembly GCF_963454915.1. Taxonomy (NCBI): domain Eukaryota; kingdom Metazoa; phylum Chordata; class Actinopteri; order Myctophiformes; family Myctophidae; genus Gymnoscopelus; species Gymnoscopelus microlampas. The sequence continues at coordinate 1,519,184 of NC_139958.1, read as the reverse complement.
CTCCTTGTCACTATTTTCCAGCTACATGAACCACGTGACCGACGCTGTTTCTGACCCCTCATTGGCGCAACTCTCTATATAGAAGGCTCTGGGCCGCACCGCTGTAATATTTTCATGGACAGCGAGGTCTCCAAACTTGTAGCGTGTCCTATATGGAGTTATACAACCTGGGCTGGGTTGAGGATATAAATATAAACCCGACCCTCCAAACCTTTGACCAGCAGGTTATTCTTCATGCTGTGGATTCATGTGGCCCACCGCAGGAGATCAGAGAGTTAACCCTCCCAACACACACCAGCCTTCATCCATTAATGTTTATAATTCATTCATCAATGATCACTCCATAAACGTTCACATTATTATGACTGCCTTGCCTGCTATCTCTCATTTAACGTAGCGTCACGACAGCCTGTGACTCAAGGAGGAATGAATACATTGTTTTATTTTAGTGTAACTAGAACACGCACCGCACACTGCTCGTAATGGGTTAAATCAGGGGTCTTCAACGTTTTCAGGCCAAGGACCCCCTAGCTGAGAGAGAAATGAAGCAGGGACCCCCTACTCTATATTGTATACAATTGCGTTTCAGAATAAAGTTTTTTTTTCACTTGGTCTGCTCTTTTTCCCCTCTGCGCCTCTTTGCCAAAAATAGCCGATCTACAAGCTCACAACGCCTCGCGCTGCGAGGCGTTGTGAGCTTGTAGATCGGCTATTTTTGGCTCAAGTTCTCCTCAGAAAAGGGATGCTAGGGTTCAAGTGGTTAAGGTAAAAAAAATAAATCATATCACACAAAGATTTGGCGGACCGCCTGTAGTAGCTCTGAGGACCCCCTAGGGGTCCCGGACCCCCTGTTGAAGACCCCTGGGTTAAATGAATATACAAACGTATGGTATGATTTATGACGATGAGATTGGTGTCATTCATGTAGAATACTTGACAAAGACTGTACCATCACAGAATACATGAAACACTGCTGTTTCCACAGAGTGCCAATGATACACATGGGCTTGCAAGTAGGTGCGTGTGCGTGTGCGTGTGCGTGTGCGTGTGCGTGTGCGTGTGCGTGTGTGCGCGTGTGCGTGTGTGTGTGTGTGTACGTCACACGCGGACATGAAAGGCAGCGAGGCGAGCGGGGGAAACTTCATGCTTTGTTTGGTCGTATTCTGGTTCTTCAGTGGTGAAATCGGGGCGTTTCCAGAATATTTAAGGGCGTGTTATTTAAATGACGCTCGTTTTCAGACGTGAGATTTATCAAAGCTCCGACCTGATGTACGCTAGGATTGGCTGCATAGGATGGCTTCATAAATGTGACTTGGATTAGAGTTCTCAAATTCTACCCGAACCCGACCCGGTCCGACCCGACCCGACCCGATGTTAAGTTTTTTATTTATTTTTAATTTTATTTATTTTTATAATATATTTTTGAATTCTGTTCTGTCTGAATGTGTATTTATCTATTATGAAGACTTAGTTACTGGCGTTAACTTGCACTGTGCTGCTCAAGCTCACTGAGCCAGCAGCAGGGTGAGAGAGAGTAAAAAAAAAGCGATTCTGGGCGAGCGTTGCGGTGGTAAACAGAACACTCGCCCCAAAACACACTCACCCCCATTCATTTCGCGGACAGAGGCCGCCGGATTAGACCCGGGCGAGTTTTAACAGGATGTTCAATGACCGGCGTGCTCTATGCCTTCGTGCTGTGTTAAGTTACACAAGTGGCAGAAACGGTGCTTTCTGATTTTCACAATACAATGTAATCCACCCGCGTTTAGTTCAGTATTATAATATTTTTCACTCAACGTGTGTAAACTTAAGCTAATAGGTTAACAACAGTCTCGAGTCGGTCTCAGACAGTCGGGGGGGGGGGGGGGGGAGACAAAGACTCGGTCGAGAGAGGCAGAGAAATGCAGACGATGCATCTCATTGCACAGAGGTGTGTGAGCAAGACAAGGATTCAACTTCATTTAAATCAGCACAGTGTAAGCACAGTGTAAGTTAATGTCCGCTGCCGTCAGCGCCAGCTTCATAATAGATAAATACACATTCATAACAGAATAATAATATTAAAAATATAAAAATAAAAAAAAATCTAAAATCTTTTTTTCTTTTTTTTTTTTTCCTCTGTTTTTTTCGGGTTTCGGGCATAACATGATGGAAATAGTCCGGTTCGGGCCGAGCCTCGGGCCGGCCCAGTCGGGCCCAGTTAGGGCCGAGCCTTCATTTTCAGGCCCGTTGAGAACTCTAACTTGGATGTTGGTGTACGGCCGAATTTATGGAAAAATATAAGCCGTTTTTTACGCTCCAATGATAAATGAGGGCCACTGTGCTTATGAACTTAGGGCAGGACTACATCTTATGTTATGTTTGTTTGCGTTTTTGTGTTACTTATATATATATATATAATAATAATAATAATAATGGATTTTATTTATAACGCACTTTACATTTACAGGAAATCTCATATATCTATCAATCTTATATATATATATATATATATATATATATATATATATATATATATATATATATATATATATATATATATATATAGAGTTTCATAAAGTAGATGTAGTTTTATTATGGTTTCATAATAAAGTGAAAGATGTCGTTTTCTTACGGTTTCATCGTCCAGTTTGAGGTGCAGGACGGGTTGTCCCTCTGTGTAATCTGATGTGATCTCTGCTGCCTTCCACACATCCTCTGGATCTGGGATCCACACCCTGGTAAACTGTAGACAATAAACACATGAATACATATAAACATCTGGATCCACACCCTGGTAAACTGTAGACAATAAACACATGAATACATATAAACATCTGGATCCACACCCTGGTAAACTGTAGACAATAAACACATGAATACATATAAACATCTGGATCCACACCCTGGTAAACTGTAGACAATAAACACATTAATACATATAAACATCTGGATCCACACCCTGGTAAACTGTAGACAATAAACATATGAATACATATAAACATCTGGATCCACACCCTGGTAAACTGTAGACAATAAACATATGAATACATATAAACATCTGGATCCACACCCTGGTAAACTGTAGACAATAAACACATGAATACATATAAACATCTGGATCCACACCCTGGTAAACTGTAGACAATAAACATATGAATACATATAAACATCTGGATCCACACCCTGGTAAACTGTAGACAATAAACATATGAATACATATAAACATCTGGATCCACACCCTGGTAAACTGTAGACAATAAACACATGAATACATATAAACATCTGGATCCACACCCTGGTAAACTGTAAACAATAAACACATGAATACATATAAACATCTGGATCCACACCCTGGTAAACTGTAGACAATAAACACATTAATACATATAAACATCTGGATCCACACCCTGGTAAACTGTAAACAATAAACATATGAATACATATAAACATCTGGATCCACACCCTGGTAAACTGTAGACAATAAACACATGAATACATATAAACATCTGGATCCACACCCTGGTAAACTGTAGACAATAAACACATTAATAATGTGTTTTTTGTTTTTGTTTACCCTAGTGTCCCTATTCTGGCCAGAATAGGGACACTAGGGTATCATTTTTTATTTCTTTTAAAATGAAGTTGGTTATTGGTTCTAAAAATCTCGGTTTCAAGTATATTATTTTCAGTAATTTCCCAGGCATTATTCCATTATAGAATACATAGAGTATGTACAGTAAGAACTGTATGCATTATTCCATTATAGAATACATAGAGTATGTACGGTAAGAACTGTATGCATTATTCCATTATAGAATACATAGAGTATGTACAGTAAGAACTGAATGCATTATTCCATTATAGAATACATAGAGTATGTACAGTAAGAACTGTATGCATTATTCCATTATAGAATACATAGAGTATGTACAGTAAGAACTGAATGCATTATTCCATTATAGAATACATAGAGTATGTACAGTAAGAACTGTATGCATTATTCCATTATAGAATACATAGAGTATGTACGGTAAGAACTGTATGCATTATTCCATTATAGAATACATAGAGTATGTACGGTAAGAACTGAATGCATTATTCCATGAATCCATCAAGTCATTTTAAGATTTCTTTGGCTATTCCAAAAATAGCAGATCTACAAGCTCAAACAGAGGGCCACGCTATGAGCTTGTAGATCTGCTATTTTTGAAACATCGTGAAAATATGTGCAAATCTTTGAAAATATATATTTTCTTTTTAAAGCAAACATTTTTTAACTCAAATCTTTGTTTCTGGGGGATTCTATAAATGTCTTCTAAAACAGGTTTTTGAAAACACTTATGTCGTTATAATCAGTGGTTCTCAAACCTTTTCATGTAAATGGTGATATGTATTTGGCCGCGGACCCCCATAAATATGTTGTTCCAGGGACCCCCCAGAAGCAAAGATTGGAGTTAAAAAACGGTCGCTTTAAATGTATATATTCAAAGATTTGCACACATTTTCAGGATTTTTCAAAAATAGCAGATCTACAAGCTCAGATCTGCTATTTTATATTATTGCTATTATATGATATCATTCATAAAACTGGTCCAGAAGCTCCAGATTCAATAAAACAATGCAAGCTAAATGCCATTGAGCCTAATCTCTAACTAATCCTTTATTTGACAGCAAACATTCTGCACCCCCACCCCCCCCCCCCCCCCCCAAACGGTAAAGAGGAGGGGCTTCTATTGTCTCTCAAACACAAGGATAAATGGGTCATGTTGTCAGGACAGGAATCTCATGGAGAAAGGCCCCTCACGTTGGCCTTAATGAAGGCCCCTCACGTTGGCCTTAATGAATGAAGGCCCCTCACGTTGGCCTTGTTGCTCTTCTAGACTTCTAAACATAGTATATCGTTGCTGTCAGGCAGAAACATGTTTTTTTTTCCTCGGCCTCTAGGGAGCACATGTACACAAAGTCGGCCTCCTGGTGGCGCTATAACAGGACGATCTGAAACATGTGGGGCAGAGGTTCTGCTCTGGCATCCAGGGAGTGTGTGTGCACAGTCTGTGCACGGTTTGGGGCCCAACAGGGACCCCTCACTGTACAGGGACCCCCCCACTGTACAGGGACCCCCACTGTATAACATTGTGCTGCAGATTAAACGTTTTCATAGATAGACTTGTGTAGCATTGTGTTGGATTGATGTTAAGTGTGTATTCAGACAGTTAATCACTTCAACCCTCAATACTTAGAAAACTTGTACTTGGTCTACTCTTTTTCCCCTTGTACGCCAAACCTCTTTGTCAAAAATAGCAGATCTACAAGCTCGTTGTGAGCTTGTAGATCTGCTATTTTCGGGCTAATGTTCCCCTCAGAACAGGGATGCTAGGGTTCAAGTGGTTCACGTAAAAATAAATGATATAGTATGTATAATAATCCTATCACACAAAGAGTTGGCCCTGCAACCCTGAGGACCCCCTTAGGCCTAGGGGTCCCGGACCCCCTGTTGAAGACCCCTGCTGACTACAGTACACGGTCGTCATCATGCGCACAGATACTAATACCACAAAACCTTCAGTTTGCCCGCAGAAAGGCACAGCAAGGAAGGACCCCCACATTGCTACGTATTACAGCCCCGGACCCCCTTCTCAAAATATTTCGTGCCAGAGGATTATTCCAGGTTTTTCTAAATGTTTAGAAAATACAAGGTGTGAAAACAAATCAATGGGAGGGAGACTTGGGGACACAGATCTCTAGCGGGAGACCTTGGATAGAATACACTCCTCTTCAATTTGTCTCAGACATACTATCATTCAGTTTAAGGTTATGCATTCTGGCAATTAATATTTAAAACCTTCTCAGAAGTGTTAGAAGTGCCCATAGAACCTGCTGCTTCTATTGCAGTGTTTGGAGTTGTTCCACAAGAAAGAGATGATGTACAACTTAAGTCACCAAGAAAGGAATATGATAGCCTTTGCATCCCTTTTGGCTAGGCGTCTGATACTGCTTAAATGGTACAATAAGAGGGGGGGGGGGGTGGGAGGGGTAACATACATCCACCGTTTTTGGTATGCCTTTTGTTATTGACCTGTACGTGGAAATATGAAATAAAAAAACCTTGAACAAAAAAAAAAGAAAATACAAGGTGTGAGCTTGTAGATCGGCTACTTTAGAATATAGTGTAAAAATAGGTTTAAAGTGATTTTGATGCTCTATTAACTCTGGGGACCTCTCTGGGGTTCATTTAGGGAACCATAAAAACCCTTCATGAATGGTTGTATTTCATCATCTTCTTTCTTTCTTTCTTTTATGGACATAGTAGAGGAGTGCTTTTCAACCAGTTGTCCGGGGACCACCAGTGGTCCTTGCGGGGGGGGGGGGGGGGGGGGGGGGACTAGGCGGTCCCCAGCTAAATTAGTTAACGTAGCGTCACAATCATTTTAACCACTTAGCTTTGGCTATTCAAAAATAGCAGATCTACAAGCTCATAGCGTATGAACAATTAGAGCTCAAACATGTGCAGAGAGAAGCAGCAACAGAGGAGAGAACGCAGAGCGCTCAATGACGCTGAGAAACAGTGTTGCCAGATATGGCGAGATAAATAAGCAAACCAGGGTCTATGAACAAGCCCAAAAGAAGCGAGCCCTTTAAACATAACACATTGGCTGTTTGAAAATAGCCGATCTATAAGCTCACAACACGTCGCTCTGCTATTTTTCAAAAAACTAACTTGAAGAAATGTTAATAAAATGTGGAATATTTTTTAAACGTTCTGACACCACAAATTCTTGTATGGGGGGTCTGTGCCCGTGGCATAAAATATTTTCAGATGGGGGTCCGCAGACAAATACATATTAATGTGGGGGTCCTTGACATGAAAATGGGAAACAAGCCCAAAAAAAACTTAACCCACATCCACCAATATATACGAGCTACTGTACAGAAAAACAAGCCCAAAGTCGCTTATAAAAAGCAGACGTGGCAACACTGTGAGTGAGACAGGTAAGGTAAATGACACACGTTATCATTTGAATAGGAGAGGAATAGTGGGAGGGGCCACCAGAGAATAGTGGGCGGGGCTACCAGAGAATAGTGGGAGGGGCCACCAGAGAGACAATGCTGCTGAACAGGTTCCGTGTGAAAGGTGAGAGTGACATAATGCTGCTGACACACACACACACACACACACACACACACACACACACACACACACACACACACACACACACACACACACACACACTACATGAAACAAGGTGTTTTATAACAACATTGATACAGTAGAGTGGTTCTCAAGGACCAGATCACATTAACTCTCAGAGTTACAGAGCCTGTAAACTAAAGGGTCCATTTGGCTCCTAACTATCAAATAATTTAGCTGGGGACCCCCCTGGAACCCCGTCGAGGGCCCCTTGAGGGGGTCCCCAAACCCCACTTTGAGGACCATAGATGGATGCATAAACGATGATCTGTGTATGACATGGTAACATTACATCCCAACGGGGGGTTTTGAACAAAATGCCTCAAATCATGAACACAGCGTGCGATCGTCGTGAAACTTTACACGCACATTCCCACTAGGCCGAGGAACACGTGCCACCCTGTTCACACTGTCCTGTCATAGCGCCACCAGGAGGACCATTTTGGCAAAAAAAAAATGTTATATTACTCATACAGATGTTGTCCAAACATCACGCAAATGGCAGTGGTGGCTTATCCAATGGGCTTTAGGTGCTGAAGCACAGGGCACCAACCTTTGGGCAAAAAACAAACAAAAAAACAGACGAAAAAATCAATTTTATACCTATAGAGCACCGAAGTCTGACGTAATTTACACATCCTACCCGGTTCGCGGTTTTCCACCCCCGTTCTGAATCCTAATATTTAATATCCCGTCAAATAAGAACTGTGTTGCAAAAATAAACAAACGACCCCGCGGCGGTTTGACTCTTATGGATATGAAGCATCAACTGACGGTGAGAAAACCATAATGTTACTTCTGCCGAATATGTTACATTTTCACCAGAAACAGACTGTATGAAATATAAGTGACTGACTATCATAAACGATACAGAACCTCCTCCCAGACAATATCACACAGACAGTTTGATTATTTTAATTATTTTCTATTCTAGTTTAATTCTATGATGACCCAATGTTATTCTCCACAGAGAAATGACTTTACGACCCAGAGGATGAACCAGTGACGTCAGGACTTCTGTACTCTATACAAGATTTATCTTGTTTTCGCATTTGAAATTAAATAAAAAAATGTACTTTTCAGGATTCCAATTCAAAAATAGCAAAAATAGACGATCTACAAGCTCACATCAAGTTTTGAGCTTGTAGATCGGCTATTTTTGCTACTTTTTGTGCGTCATAGAATGGCGAAGTACGACATTAATTTACGGGGAAAAAAAGTTAAAATACGGAGTCTGCCCTCTGACATTATAATGTGTTCCTCTGGAGTGAGAGTGTAAATATATATAATGTCCCTCTACATCGTTGGTTCTCAAAGTGGGGTCCGGGGACCCCCAGGGGTACCTGAGGGGGTTCCAGGGGGTACCCAGCTAAATGATGGACAGGAACCAAATGGACCCTTATGGGTCTGTAACTCAGAGAGTGTACAAATGGAACCAAATGGGGTCCCAGAGGTATTAGTCTGGGAGGGTTAGCGTCGGAGCTTGGACAGCAGGGGCGCGGCCACTGCGTTGTGATTCAAATCAACAGCCAATGAAGAAAAGGGGGCGGGATCCACATGCAGTGGGTGTTGCATCTAAATAAAATCGACGGGAAGCAATTTCCCCTTGAGAAATTTCGGCCGCCATTGTTGTGTACTGCTGTTTGCCTCTCGTCGGACTTTTTAGACGAGTTGCACAGCTCTCAGACCGTTAAGAGGCGTGTCCGCTCAGATTCAGAGCGTGACGTACATCCCGCCCACAAATACCAGGGCTCTGGCCCAGAAGTTCCTCGCCGCGCCGGCGAAAACTTCTGGGAGCTCAGATTACAGAGGTATAAATGCCATTAAATGGGGGTCCGTAGCCCTAATGCATGTCAAACTGGGGGTCCTTGTAATGAAAAGGGTTTAGAATCACTGCTAGAGCCGTAAAAAAAATCTTCTCTTATGGGGGTTCCTGGCTTATCTTTTCAAATGGGGGTCCGCGGTCTAATAAGTGTCTATTTGGGGGTCCTTGACATGAAAAAGTTTGAGAACCACTGCTCTACATCATCACAGCTGCATCACCGCTGATTTAAGACTCTCAGACCCAAGACTTAGAATATGTTGTTATCGTTCAATATCTTTGTCCACAATTCCATCCATGCTGTGTTGATGTTGGTACCAATAGGAGAGATGAACAGGCAAACGTTGATCAAATAACAGTTATTGAATTAAAGGACGACTTCACCACTTTTCAACATATCTTCATATAGTAGGTCCTCACTAATGCTCATGATAAAATGGTACCATTTTTTTCTACTTGGTCTGTGTCTCATAGGAGGGCTGTGGACAGTCCAGAAACCCGTCTACCAGTCACATCATCGTTAGGCAGGCACGTCTTTTTCCAAAAAAATTACAATTTTTTTATTCAGATTTTTATGAAGGCGAGAACAATGGGATCTATTATTGCATTGCAACTTTCCGGGAATACAAAGCCTGCAGTTTCTATTAGCTTGGATTCCCCATCGATGATGTCACTGGTAGACGGGTTTCTGAACTGTCTACAGCCCTCCTCTGAGACACAGACTGATTGGAAAAAAAAGGTACCATTTTATCATGAGCATTAGTGAGGACCTATTATATGAAGATATGTTGAAAAGTGGTGAAGTCGTCCTTTAAGTAATGTATGTTTAACAATAATTTAACTCTCGAGAGCGTAAAAATGAAACCAAATGGACCCGTAAGGGTCCATTTGGTTTCATTTTTCCGCTCTCGAGAGTTAAAGATCTAGTAAGGGTCCATTTGGTTACCAACTCTCCATCATTTAGCTGGGGACCACCTGGAACCCCCTTCAAGGACCACCGGTGGTCCCCGGAGACCCTGAGAAAGACAATGAGTGTCTCTCTCTCTTTAAGTGTCTCTCTCTCTTTAAGTGTCTCTCTCTCCCACTCAGCCTGCCTACCTAGCCTGCACTCAGCGTTGCCAGATTCTGTGAGAGAAACAAGGGAAATCATGTGTGTGTGTGTGTGGGGGGGGGGGGGGGGGCACTAGATAGAATCAGAACCAAGGCAACTACACTTTAGAAACAAGACCAAACAACCACCAATATTCACAGAAAGAATGAGCCCAAAATGGCTTATAATAAGCCAACATGGCAACACTGCTGCCTGTGCTGTGTCAGCACTATGAGGAACAGCCTCAGGTACAAACTGGGTGTGTCTGACACACACACACACACACACACACACACACACACACACACACACACACACACACACACACACACACACACACACACACACAGTGAAAAGGGAACCTGGATGACCCAGATACACAACCACACACATTGTAAAACACTCTGTAAGCCTGTATCATGATAGGACTTTATACTGTAGTTTAATGTGTTCACTGTAATGTAAACACACCTCAGTGTGTGTGTGTGTGTGTGTGTGTGTGTGTGTGTGTGTGTGTGTGTGTGTGTGTGTGTGTGTGTGTGTGTGTGTGTGTGTGTGTGTGTGTGTGTCTAGGCCGCGTGGTCACACACACACACAAAGATAAATATAGCATCAGCACTACAGTATATAATATACATTGGCTATTTGCCAAGCGTGTGATGTGACGCATTGTGAGCTTGTAGATCTGCTATTTTAAAAACATTTAGGAAAAAATAAATATTAAAGTGAAATATTTGGAATATTTTTTGAAACATTTTAAATACACAATTATTGTATGTGGGTGTGGGTGGGGGGGGGGGGGGGGTGGTCCCTGGCACAAAATATTTTCAGATGGGGGTCCGCGGACAAAATACAATACGTACCAATGCGACACGTTGTGAACTTGTAGATCTAATATTTTCGGAACAAGGCCAAGTATAAATCAGGCATTACGCCATCAAGGTATGATATTTAGTCGACTAAAACTAAACTAAAACTAGATTAAACTAGATTAAACTAGATTAAACTACACTAAAACTAAACTAAAACTAGATTAAACTAGATTAAACTAGACTAAAACCTTTAGACTATTATGACTGAAATCAGAAATTGCAGTCAAAATGAACACTGTTTGTTTACAAGCAACTTCTTACTCTAAAGAAAATAAAAACAAGCCCAAAGTCGCTTGTAATAAGCAGACTTGGCAACAGCTGCTTGGCACAGCAGATGGAACTGAGGGATTTGTCTTTTGGATTATTAGGATTCTAGTGTGTGTGTGTGTGTGTGTGTGTGTGTGTGTGTGTGTGTGTGTGTGTGTGTGTGTGTGTGTGTGTGTGTGTGTGTGTGTGTGTGTGTGTGTGTGTGTGTGTGTGTGTGTGTGTGTGTGTGTGTGAGTGTGAGTGTGAGTGTGCGTGTGCGTGTGTGTGGAGACTGCATGGAATATTAGTCTACCTTAAAAAGGAGTATTTCACCAATTTTCAACCTCCTTATCTTCATATAGAGCAGTGGTTCTCAACCTTTTCAGGCCGTGGCCCCCACAATAATCATATGTGAACTGGGGACCCCCCAGTCCCCCACCCTGACAAGCACAGTTTGGAATTGTAGAAGTTGAGGATTTACATTTAGTTTGACTCGGTTCCACAGATAAATATTGTGAAAATAGCTGATCTACAAGCTCACACACAATGTTTGCCTCTTTCTCATATTATTAAATGTATTATTTGGCCATTAGTTTGATCAGTTTTATAGTTTGTTGATTACTTTTGATGCAGTGATGCTTTTCTTTTTTTTTATGTTTAAAAGGTCCTTAAAGTGTCACTTCACTGTCATCTGGGGACCCCCAAAAACAATCATCTGGGGACCCCCCCAAAAACAATAATCAGGGGTCCCCAACCCACAGCTTAAGAATCACTGATATAGAGCAGTTGTCAAACTGTGAGTCAGAACCCCCAGGGGGCCCCCACATGATTTTGAAGGGAGGGGGTCCCAGATGGGGGTCCCCAGATGATGATCTTAATGTTTGTTTTCATAGTTTTGCTCTCTCAACAGTAAACAAACATACATACAGTATAAGTGTATACAGAGTATCTGCACATTTATAAAGTTACTATTTAATGACTTTTAAGAGCTTTTTAAAATACAACATAAAGTAAAATCAGACCATTACTGCATGAAACATAATCAACAAACTGTACTATAAAACATGGTCAAACATTTGGCCAAATTGTCAAATATTACCAAAGAGAGAGAGAGAAATATTGTGAAAATAGTAGCTCCATAAAGAACCTCTCACTCCGCTATACAGCTGCGAGATGAGGTTCTATGTCGTTCTCATCCAGGATCGGTCGAACGTCCGCCAAGCTCCGCTGTTTACCCTTTTGTATACAGATTCCAAACTGCATGGATGTTTAAGGTTTGGTCCGGAGCATAATATTTTAGGTCCTGAGCGAAACTACCCGTTTAAATGTCTTATTTAGTCAGCCTGTGGCCATGTTTCCCTTTCAACCCGGAAAACCCACGTACGTCCGCTGCCAGTACTGCTCCCGGTTTGGCTACAATGGGAAACATGGCCACAGGCTGACTAAATAAGACATTTAAACGGGTAGTTTCGCTCAGGACTTAAAATATTATGCTCCGGACCAAACCTTAAACATCCGTGCGGTTTGGAATCTACCATTAGTTTTGGGATACGATGTATACAAAAGGGTAAACAGCGGAGCTTGGAGGACGTTCTACCGATCCTGGATGAGAACGACATAGAACCTCATCTCGGAGCTGTATAGCGGAGTGAGAGGTTCTTTATGGAGCTATGAAAATAGCTGATCTACAAGCTCACAATGCCTCAACTCCTACAATTCCAAGTGCTTGTCAGGGAGGAGGGGGGTCCCCAGTTCAAATATGATTAATAATAATAAATAATTGTATATATATGATTACTTTTTTTTGACCCCCTGTAGTAACTCTGAGGACCCCCTAGGGTCCCGGATCCCCAGTTGAAGACCCCTGATGTAAGTGTTTAAAATGTCTGAAAATACACATGAACATAAATCTAACACACGAAAATGTTTGATCTGCAACACAATGTTATACAATATGTAGAGGGGGTCCCTGCTTCATCTCTCTGACAGCTAAGGGGGTCCCTGCTTCATCTCTCTGACAGCTAAGGGGTCCCTGCTTCATCTCTCTGACAGCTAAGGGGTCCCTGCTTCATCTCTCTGACAGCTAAGGGGTCCCTGCTTCATCTCTCTGACAGCTAGGGGGTCCCTGTTTCATCTCTGTGGCCCTGATGTAATCTATTTATTTGTTTTCTCAAAGTTGTCTCACACACACACACACACACACACACACACACACACACACACACACACACACACACACACACACACACACACACACACACACACACACACACACACACACACACACACACACACACACACACACACACACACACACACACACACACACACACACACACACAGTTTGCTATCTCTGCTAGTCAGTAAATAAATCACCAGTAGGTTAATGTATCCATTTGTAACTCAGAGAGTCCTGAATGTAACCAGAAGGGTCCATTTGGTTACATGTAGGACTCTGAGGGTCCATTTGGTTACATTTAGGACTCTGAGGGTCCATTTGGTTACATTTAGGACTCTGAAATAAAAGTCACTTAATTCTCACCTTGGAAATTGGAAATACTCAAGTAAAGTAAAAACAAAAGACCTGAAAATTGCACTTAAGTACAGCACTTGAGTAAATATACTTAGTTACTTTACACCAGTGGTTCTCAAACTTTTTCATGTCAAGGACCCCCAAATTGACACTTATTAGCCCGCGGACCCCCATTTGAAAAGATATGCCAGGGACCCCAATAAGAGAAGGTTTATACGGCTTTCTAGCAGTGATTCTCAACCATTTTAATGTCAAGGAACCCCCAGTTTGACATGCATTAGGGCTACGGACCCCCATTTAAAGGACAACTTTGGTTTTTTACAACCAAGGTTTATATTTTAGCTTGTAATTAAAGTAAATAAATGATGAATGTAATTTTTTTTTCTTTTACTGCTTTCTATAGTTTTAGCATTTTTTGCGATATTTTTTACAGTGGGCGGGGGCATTCTGTCCGGTGGCTAAATATGCCTTTTTTACACAATAAAAAAGGTCCGGCTGTCTGTGATGGCCAGATTTGAGTTATTGGGGGCTAGAAGAGCTACTGTAAATAATAATAAAGAAAACGCTGGGTTGTTGTGTTAAAAAAATACATATTTAGCCACCGGACAGAATGCCCCCGCCCACTGTGAAAACACTGTAAAAAATATTGTGAAAATTGCTAAAACTATAGAAAGCAGTAAATGTAAATTTTTTAACACTCATCTTTTATTTACTTTAATTACAATCTAAAACATAAACATTGGTTGTAAAAAACCAAAGTTGTCCTTTAATGGCATTTATACCTCTGGGACCCGAATTTATATTATAAAATCAATGTTAATTTAACTCTGAGAGTGTACAAATGGAGTTACAGTGGCAGCGGTGGCCTAGTGGTTAGAGGGGCGGCCTTGATACCGGAAGGTCCCTAGTTCGATTCCCCAATTCATCACATCAATCATGAACCACCGCTGAATAGCCCTTGAGCAAGGCTTCCATGCAGGGTCCGGCTGGAAACAAGCTTCGTGCTTAGTCCGACACCCTGGGTAAACAACAAACTTTGCTTTGCTTTGCTTTACAGACCCATAAGGGTCCATTTGGTTTCTATCCATCATTTAGCTGGGGACCCCCTGGAACCCCCTCAAGTACCCTGGGGGTCCCCGTACCCCACTTTGAGAACCAATGCTTTACACCAGTGAAAGAGATATAAAATAAAGTGACTCAATTCTTACCTTGGTGAACAAGTCATTCACTGACATGATGAAGATGATGATGATGATGATCCAATAATAATAATAAGTTACAAAACTATAAAGTAAATAAATCAATGATAAATAAAAATATATTATTCATAAAGTAACCATCTTCCTCTCCTCTTGATCCACATGTATCTATAGAAACACTAAGGGTTATTAATACTATTATTATGTTAAAAAAAACTAAAAACAAATAAATGTTATTGTTTCCTAAACCAGGCAGCAGGTGCAACAACACGTCGAGTTACACTAACAAACACACACACACACACACATCAACAAGTGTGTGTTCTGACCATTACACACATCATGTGTGTGTATTTGGCTCCCTCATTTACATACGACGCGCGAAACCTAAAAAAAATGTGCATGAATTCAGTCCTTAAACAGAGTAGATCTATAAATCCATTCAGAGATCCACTGGCTCCACAGATCCCGATCCACTCCCTCTCTCTCTCTCTCTCTCTCTCTCTCTCTCTGAGAGAGGGACAGGTACTTCCTGCTCGGTGTGGGTGGACCCCGCCCTCTTTGTTTCTTTGGTGTTTGGACCTGGACGAAACACCAGGGAAAGAGGAAGGGAACGCCCCGCCCCCTTTCTCCCTCCTGAATCCAAACGGCTTCTGTTTCTCGTTCAACCTCGTCGAAACCACGCCCACCCGGGCGAACAGTACAACAATGTTGTACTTTTAAACAGCAGATCTACAAGCTCACAGGGCGTCGCAATGAGCTTGTAGATCTGCTATGTTTAAACAGCATAGGTATAAAATAGGACTGAAGTGGTTAATGAATGTTGTATATAATTGATATCTGAAAAGTAACGCCTGCAGTAACTAAAGTTTTACAAAAAAACATGTAGTGGAGTAAAAGTACAAGTATTGAACATTGGAAATACTCCAATAAAGTAAAAAAAATACCTCAAAATTGTACTTAAGTACAGTACTTGAGTAAATGTACTTTTAAGAGTTACCTTACACCACTGCCTATTACTAATAAATAAACAAACAAATACAAAAATACATCGTTCTACAATTCATACTCAATAGCTATAGGATGACAGAACAGCGCCCCCTACAGGCGGCATGTCACAGGGGGTTCAGAGTGATTGACAGGATGGAACTCTGTGTGGAGTCCAGTTTCTACAGGGAAACACATCTCTGCACAACACCTGTCTGTCTGTCTGTCTGTCTGTCTGTCTGTCTGTCTGTCTGCCTGCCTGCCTGCCTGCCTGCCTGCCTGCCTGCCTGCCTGTCTGTCTGTCTGTCTGTCTGTCTGTCTGTCTGCCTGCCTGCCTGCCTGCCTGCCTGCCTGCCTGCCTGCCTGCCTGCCTGCCTGTCTGTCTGTCTGTCTGTCTGCCTGCCTGCCTGCCTGCCTGCCTGCCTGTCTGTCTGTCTGTCTGTCTGCCTGCCTGCCTGCCTGCCTGTCTGTCTGTCTGTCTGTCTGTCTGTCTGTCTGTCTGCCTGCCTGCCTGCCTGCCTGCCTGCCTGCCTGCCTGCCTGCCTGTCTGTCTGCCTGCCTGCCTGCCTGCCTGCCTGCCTGCCTGTCTGTCTGTCTGTCTGTCTGTCTGTCTGCCTGCCTGCCTGCCTGCCTGTCTGTCTGTCTCATAATTAATAATAGGTGATGTCGTGATAGTTGACATAATAATGTCCCATTAGGGGTTGGCAGTGGCTCAGGGGTAGAGTGGGCGGGTAGAGTGAACTGGAAACCGCAAGGTTCCCAGTTCGATCCCGGTTTGAGGCGCTCCCCCAGAGTTAGTGTAGAAGTGTCCTTGAGCAAGACGCTGAACCCCTAACTGCTCCTGATGAGCAGGTTGGTGCCTTGTATGGTTTCCTCCTCCATCGGTGTATGAATGGGTTAATGTAATGCACAATCATTGTAAAATGTTTTGGATCAAAGCGCTGTATAAATGCACCATTTACCATTTATATAGTATTTACTTAATTCAACTCTGAAACATTTAATTAACACCATTCAATCCGGGAACGCATCTGTGTCATTTTAAGATTTCTTTGGGCTATTCAAAAATAGCAGATCTACAAGCTCGTAGCGCGCCACCGAGTGCCGCGCTACGAGCTTGTAGATCTGCTATTTTTTAATAATAGCCCAAAGACACAGATGATGCTTTCCCGGTCTCAAAGGGTTAACCTAAAGAAGTTTCCATAGAACATGTTTTTGTGTGTTTGTAGGATTAATGAACATAATCTGTCATTTATAACTCAGTGGTTCACAACGTGGAGTCCAGGGACCTCGAGGGAGGGGGGGGGGGGGGGGGGGGGGGGGTCCAGGGGGTCCCCAGCAGAGGCAGTTAACATAGCTTCACTATCATTTGAACCACTTTATCCATTTATGCGTTGGCTATTCAAAAATAGCAGATCTACAAGCTTGCAGCGAGCTTGTAGATCTGCATTTTTTTTGAAAAACATTGAAAATTGTTCAGGATTTATTTATTCTTTTTTAATAAATATTTGAGTTTTTTTAACACAAATCTTCTCTTCTGGTGGTAAATATAACCCTATATATCGTTGGTTCTCAAAGTGGGGTCCGGGGACCCCCAGGGGTACTTGAGGGGGTCCCAGGGGGTACCCAGCTAAATGATGGACAGGAACCAAATGGACCCTTATGGGTCTGTAACTCTGAGAGTGTACAAATGGAACCAAATGGACCCTAACGGGTCCATTTGGTTCCATTTGTACACTCTCAGAGTTAGATTAACATTGATTTTACAATATAAATTGGGGTCCCAGAGATAGAAATGCCATTAAATGGGGGTCCGTAGCCCTAATGCATGTCAAACTGGGGGGTCCTTGAAATTAAAATGGTTGAGAATCACTGCTAGAGAGCCGTAAAAATCTTCTCTTTAGTCCCTGGCATATTTTTTCAAATGGGGGTCCGCGGGCTAATAAGTGTCAATTTGGGGGTCCTTGACGTGAAAAAGTTTGAGAACCACTGCTATATATTCTGCCACCATATAACCCTAACCCTGAAACTAAACGTTTTCACGGTGAGGGTCCGCGACCAAAACAACAGATGTCATTTTAGGGGTCTTTGACATGAAAGAAGCGCCGTTATTATAATCATAAATATACATTATGTTTTGTTTTGTTTGTTTTTACAACAGCAAACACTTTAAAAAGTGTGAAAATGAGTTGAACTCTGTATCAGTGGATGAACATTGGACTCTTATCATTATGAATGATAACCGTCCATAATAAAATGACAACTATAAGCCTCATGAGACCTCTCTCTGTAGGTCAGCTTCATAAACCAAACACCATGTCCTAACAACCTACTTAATAATACTGCAGTGGTACTCAAACCTTTTTACATTTCAAAGACCTTCATAACTCTGAGAGAGTACACATGGAACCAAATGTCCATTTGGAACCCCCTTAAGGGGCCCTGAGGGGTCCCTGGACCACACTTTGAGAACCACTATGTTGTCTATAATGTTTTACAGGATGAGATCAACAGCTTGTTATTACATTACTATCTGTATCACATTATATGTTCCTACTAAAAACACTGATCATCCTCACTGCCTGTTTTCTCACTTAATGCTCAGAATCATTTAGATTTGCTATTAAAACAGTCATGTTGGTTCTACCGTGAAACTTTACATTTCTTAATGAGTGGTGTAAAGTAACTAAGTACATTTACTCAAGTACTGTACTTTTTTTTACTTTACTAGAGTATTTCCAATTTGCAATACTTTTACTTCTACTCCACTACATCTCAGAGGCAAATATTACACCTTTACTCCACTACAGTTATTTGAAAACTTTAGTTACTAGTTACTTTGGCTACAACACTGATGATACGTCCCAGTTGCATCCATGTGATGTTTTTCTTTATTAGTTATTCTATTCATAGTGGCTCATAGGAATAGACTATGTGACAACCAGGAATAGTTTGGTGACCACAGGAGAGACTGGTGACAGCCGGAATGTAGACGGCATCCCGGGAGCAGTATGGGTTAGTATATATATATATATATATGGAGCAGTATGGGTTAGTGTATATATATATATATATATACATATATGGAGCAGTATGGGTTAGCGCCCCAGGCTGTGTCTTCCGTGAGGAAGAAGCCCAACAAACCCGCGGTGAGGCCTTTAGGAGGGCCGTTCCATTGCAGCGTAACGCAAGTGGAGCTAATACCATTAGACGGCCCAATCTAGTGGTATATCGGCCCAAGGAACCATCACGCCAGAAGGAAATGTTTGGATCGGGGCGGTGCATCTGATCTGGCGCAGCGCTCAGGTCCTGGACCTGGTGAGACGAAGGAGGAGCCCGGCCAGGAGACAACCCACAGAGTCTAGTCCCTCCACGTGCCAGAGCCTCCCCGAGTCCCGGCAGAGTACTTCTGGAGAAGCGGACTGAGTGGCCCTGTCTTTCCCTAAGAGGACTGACCGTGGGTACAGTAGCTACTGGGACGTAAGTCGGGGCTTGATCAACCCTGGCTGGGTCGCCTGGGCGAGGGTGTATGTTGTATGTTGCGAGACCCGAAACACCCGATGACCCCAGGCTACAACACTGATGATACGTCCCAGTTGCATCCATGTGATGTTTTTCTTTATTATGTAGATTTAGATTATTATTACAAAACATACAGTAGCCACTTCAGCCCTATGAATACATTTCGGCCATTTGAAAATAGCAGATCTACAAGCTCACAATGCGTCGCGTCGCGACGCATTGTGAGCTTGTAGATCTGCTATTTTCAAATGATTCTTATACATTTGAAAACTTGAAATGGGACATTCTGCACAATGATGACTACTTTTACTTTTTTTCGTACTTTAAGTGCATTTTGATGCCAATACTTTTGTATACTTTTACTCAAGCACATTTTGAATTCCAGACCTTTTTAACTCGCAACAGAGTATTGCAGTATTGATACTCTTACCTAAGCAAAACATTTGAGTACTTTTTCCACCACTGAAACCAAAGGTAAACACATACACACAGAATGCAAGACAGACAGTGCAGTGAATCAGTAATCTGGGATTCACAGGTAAACCAATAATATAAAAACAAATAAATCATAAAAATAAAAAGGTTAAGTTACCTTGCAGTACAGATCATAGTCAGTCATGGCCCGGCCGTCTGGTTTCTTGTAAAGTTCCTTTATTCTTTAAAGTTGTATTGAAGCCTCCTCAGGAAGGCTTAGATGTCATTCCAGTATAGTCCTGTAGAGTTATTTATTAAGACATGAATTAAATGAGATTAAATTAGAATAAGGTCTTTTTTTCTCCCCCCAGCTGCTTGTATAAGCCGCCTATGTGCTCCTAGTGAACTCTGGGCTGATAGTGAGGACATCTGACAGCCTGCCCTGAACCTTTCAGAACTAGTCTGAGCAAACACTCTTTAATTGTACCTGCTTACGTAACAGCAGCTTGGCAACCCAACCCCTCCCAACATGACCACACCTTCTGCAGCTATGAGTCTGCTTTGTCTGGAAGCAACCACACAACACAGCACCTCCCTAATCCAGGGGTGTAAAGTAACTAAGTACATGCACTCAAGTACTGTACTTTAAGTACAAAGAATTGAGGTACTTTTACTTTACTGGAGTGTTTAAAAAAAAAAAAAAAGTTTTAATTCAATACTTTTATATCTACTCCACTACATCTCAGAGGCAAATATTGTACTTTTACTACAAATATTTAAAAAACTTTAGTTAGGTTGTAGATTTTGATTATTATTACAAAACATACATTAACCACTTCAGCCCTATTTCAATTTCGGCTATTTGAAAATAGCCGATCTACAAGCTCACAACGTGTCGCGATGCGACACGTTGTGAGCTTGTAGATCTGCTATTTTCCAAAGATTTGTATAGATTTCATACATTAGAAAACTTGTGAAATGGGACATTCTGCATGATGAGTACTTTTACTTTTGGTATTTTAAGTACCTTTTGATGCCAATACCTTTGTACCTTTACTCAAGTACATTTTGAATTCCGGACTTTTACTCCAGAGTACTTTTACCCCCAAGAATGTATTTGCCCCCCCCCCTGAAAGATGTCTGTACCAGGGGTCTCGCCCAGAAGAGAAGATTTGTGTTAAAAAAAAAACAAATCTAAATCATTCAATAATGTTCCAGACATTTTCCATATTTGTTTCCAAATATTTTCCAAAAATAGCAGAGATACAAGCAGGCTAGCTGTGTGAGCTTGTAGATCTACTAATTTCCAGGGATTACCCACAAGAAGAGAAGATTTGTGCTCAAAATAAATAATAATCTAAACGATTCAAAAATGTTCCAACATGTTTTAGAGACAGTATACCCTATTAGCAGTGGTAGAAAAAGTACTTCATTTTTTTTTATTTAAGTAAAAGTATCAATACTGCAATATAGAAATGCTCTGTTACAAGTGAAAGTTCAGAATTCAAAAATGCACTTGAGTAAAAGTACAAAAGTATTGGCATCAAAATGTATTTGAAGTACCACAACGTCGCCTTGCTAAACTAATGGCCTAAGTCATTTTTTGAGGAAAATGTTATTTTTGCCTTAGTCATTGGTTCTCAAAGTGGGGTCCGGGGACCCCCAGGGGTACTTGACGGGGTTCCAGGGGGTCCCCAGCTAAATGATGGACAGGAACCAAATGGACCCTTATGGGTCTGTAACTTTGAGAGTGTACAAATGGACCCTAACGGGTCCATTTGGTTCCATTTGTACACTCTCAGAGTTAAGATAACATTGATTTTACACCATGAATTGGGGTCCCAGAGATAGAAATGCCATTAAATGGGGGGTCCGTAGCCTTAATGCATGTCAAACTGGGGGTCCTTAAAATGTATCTTTTTCAAATGGGGGTCCGCGGGCTAATAAGTGTCCATTTGGGGGTCCTTGACTTGAAAAAGTTTGAGAACCACTGGCCTAAGTCAGCTCCTCCATGACACTCATTGAAAAGACACCTCATTGTAAAGGATCAAGCAGAATGCATAATGGCCTATCTCCCCAGTGTGACTTAGGACGAAATAGGACATTTTTTATGGCCTAAGTCACATGGTTTTGTGACTTAGGCCAAATTATTTACTGATTTAGGCCATTTTTAAAAACATTTTTTACATTTATTTTGTCAGATTTAATCCTATGTAAACCTATTTAAATCTCTCATGTTACATAACTGACAGACAGTGTTATTTCTATTTAAATAGTCATAATTTGTTATAAACATTTTGGGTGAAATGATTAAGAAATATCGTATAGTTTTGTTGTGGATCAGTTTTTTATTTTTCCTGAAAAAACTTTAAAAAAAATGACATACATAGGTCATTAGTTTAGCAAGGGGACGATAAGTAAAAGTACTCATTATGCAGAAAGTTTTCAAATATAAGTATAATAAAATCATTTGAAAATAGCAGATCTCACAATGCGTCACGATGCGACGCATTGTGAGCTTGTAGATCAGCTATTTTCAAATGGCCCAAATGCATATAGGGCTGAAGTGGTTAATGTGCGTTTTGTAATAAATCTACAAAGTAACTAAAGTTTTCAAATAATTGTAAGTTGGAGTAAAAAAAGTATAATGTTTGTCTCTGAGGTGTAGTGGAGTAGAAGTGAAAGTATTACACATTGGAAATACTCGAGTAAAGTACAAATACCTCAGCAGAGTGTTAATGAATCATGATAAGGTGGGTAGAAACTCCCTGAACACACCAGACATGTTTTAACAGCTCTTAAAGCCTGCATACGTAACAGTTAACAAACACCCTGTGTTAACACAGAGGTTTATCAAGTGATGTGACGCATTGTGAGCTTGTAGATCTGCTTTTTTCAAAAGATTGTTTTTAATACATTTTGAAGACTTGTTTAAAGGGACATTCTGCACAGGGACGGATTACGGCTTGGGCAAAGTGTGCACATGCACAGGGCCCTGAGCCAATGGGGGGCCTTGGATTTAATAGGCTTTTAAAAAAATATATATAATATATATAATATATATATATATACCCTAACCCTAACCCTAAAACCGAAATAAAGTAACCAAAAAACGCCCCAAAACGGCCAATATAACCGCAATAACCGCAAAAAAATCCGCGCGCGCTGCGCGCGCGGGGGGGGGGGGGGGGGGGGGGGGGGTCCGTTGCGATTTTGTGCACAGGGCCCATTTCCACTTTAATCCGTCTATGATTCTGCATAATGTCTGCATATGAATGCATCATTTACTTCTTGGTACATTAAGTACATTTTGATGCCAATACTTTTGTAGCCTACTTAATTTACTCAAGTACATTTTGAATAGGCCTACTGGACTTTTAGTGTTTCTGCATTTCAGTATTGATACTTTTACTTGAGTAAAACGTGTGAGTACTTTTCCCACCACTTAATAATACTCACCAAGGCACCAGAGTGAGGAAAAATTCATTCATTTTTCTACCAACAGGATCAAAACTCGTCATAATGGCGCCGGGCGACGCTTTTAGGTTCCCATGACAACCGTCCAACAAGGAGTTAACGCGTGGCTGACACAGCGTCACTGTGTTTACATTCCACGGCCTCTGTCTCCCTCCAGTGGACACGCTCAATATTACAGCTCAGTAGATCCACACGTCTCATAATATTCACTTTTATGAAACAATTATTTGAACTTTTAAAAATAAAATAAAAGCTTCGTTTTGTTATTTTTTTTTCTATGTCTGTTTATTAATACATTA
This sequence comes from Gymnoscopelus microlampas, assembly GCF_963454915.1. Taxonomy (NCBI): domain Eukaryota; kingdom Metazoa; phylum Chordata; class Actinopteri; order Myctophiformes; family Myctophidae; genus Gymnoscopelus; species Gymnoscopelus microlampas. Next base: position 1,495,552 of record NC_139958.1, on the reverse strand, counting down.
TATTTAAATTATTACTATTATTGTATGTTTTTAAATGCAATTCAACTCATACAAACCTAACAGCTGTGTGTGTGTGTGTGTGTGTGTGTGTGTGTGTGTGTGTGTGTGTGTGTGTGGGGGGGGGGGGGGAGGTTTTAGAATCACTGATATAAAATCTACAAGCTTGTAGAAAAAAAGCTCTCGGTGCCGCGCTACGAGCTTGTAGATCTGCTATTTTTGAATAGCCAAAGTATAAAATAATGGATTACTTATAAATGAAAATCACAGATTAGGAGGAGTAACTGATGGATGCAGCATCACCTTAATGTTCTTCTGTAATCTCTACTACAGATTACAGTTAAAACCCCACCCCCCAGTACACTGGGTCCCAAACTGGGGGTCTTTTGGGGTTGTCCCCAGATGATTAGCTTTAAAGGGATAGTTCACCCCCAAAACGACCTTTCTCTTTGAATAGCGGACTGCATTGCAGTATTGATATTTTTACTTAAGTAAAACATTTGAGTACATTTGAGTATGTGTAACAGTGTCAATAAGTGTTATATAATTACACAAAATGTGATACAAATAAGTGCTTCTACCTGACTTAATTCTCCATGGTTCATGTGTATAAGAATACAGTGGTCACAGCTCATTTAGTCTCCTCCTTCTGTCCCCTGTATAAATGCCTTGCCACACCTCCACCTCTTCCTTGTGTATTTCCGTGTTGGAACGAGGTGGGTGTCTTTTGTTGTTTTCTCTGTATAACAAAATGTGAATTGTACTTGCAAACGATTTATACAGTGTTTGTTTGGCTTTGTTTAGAGAGGAGTTCTTGCACTACAAACCAAACTAACTGGAGACGTGTTGTATGTTATTTCTTGTCAGGTATGTTGCATTATATTATCAATTTCATATTGAAGCTTGTGTATTTCCGTGTTGGAACGAGAGAGGAGTTCTTGCACTACAAACCAAACTAACTGGAGACGTGTTGTATGTTATTTCTTGTCAGAATAAATGGAGATTGTCTCCAAAGACAGTTCTGGGTCCGTCTAGTCCATTACACAACGCAGAGATAAAGACTACACCGGTTACACTTGGTGCCGTGACGACCCGTCGCATCGCCGACCAGCGCTCGCCTGGTCCCCGGGGAAAAGCTGCTGGATCCCCGCTCCTCTCGTCCGTCCACCCCGCGGCCCCTCCGCACCGCACTACGCTCCGTCTGCTCCGCCTCTTTGAAGCTCTGCACTTGAACTTGAGTGGGCGCTACTCTGACGGTCAGTTTTTGTGGGGTTCATAGAGTTCAGACTTCATTCTGGAGTTCGTTTTTTTTTGTTGTTGTTGCTTACTTCCATGGACTGATTGATGCTTGTACGAGATATTGGTTTTATGCCAGTTGCTGAAATTGAAAAAAAGAAAAAGACAGGAAAAGGAAACAGAAAAAAAACGAAAAATAGACACACAAAAAAGGAAGTGAAAAGTACACAATAATTGTTTTGATGTGAATTCCTCATGTTTGTTTCGAGTTTATCTGAGGGTTTATGAGGTCTAACAATTCATCTGCACTTTGCTTGAGTTTTGGTTGTGTTTTTGATACAGTGTGTTTGTGCATTATTTTTTTTCAATTTTTCAATATTTCATTTCATTGTCATGTCAGGGGGAGACACTGTTGATGATTTTGCTATGGCTGGTCGTGACAATGCTGGCCGTGGTATCACTTCTGGGGTGGGGAGGGCTCAGTTGATCTCCATGTATCATGGGAGGGGTGGGTCAGTGGGCTTGGTTGGGGTTGAGGGTTATAATGACCAGTCACTGATTAACTCACCATTGGTCCCTGTTACCAGCTCCACACCAATTACCCAGTCAAACCCTATTTCCAGTCCCACGCCAGGTTCCCAGTTTAATCCTGTTGCCAGCCCAATGTCAATAGCCCAGTCCGCCCCTGCTACCAGCTCTGTGTCGATTGCCCAGTCTGGCTCCAGATCAGTTGCAGGTTTTAACCCTCCCCCCGTCCAGAACCTTCCCCCCACCCAAGTTATCACTACGGAGGCATTTGGCACTATGATTGCTGATCTGGCAAAGCAGATTGGAGAAAACATCACAGCCAGTTTTAACACCATGCACCAGCGCAGTAGCACCCAGCCAGAGGTCCCGAGCAGCCAGGCCACCAGTCATGTTGATCCATCCCGGTTGAGGGTGGTTGTCCAGTCCGACAATAAGGCTCCACCATACTTCAGGGGTGACCAGACTGATACGTTTTCCGTCCATGAATGGGAGGACATGATGAGATGTTTCCTGAGGAGGATGGACTGTAAAACGCATGTAGAGATGTATGAGCTTATTATGTCAAGGCTGACTGGCAAGGCTAGGGATGTGGTGAGGGTGTCTCTCCGCAGCCGCCCTGGGTTGGGTGCAGCAGATATGCCCACCGCTGTGTTTGACATCCTGAAGAGCAACTTCAGTGAGTTGACCTACTCCAATCTGCCCATGAGAGATTTCTACAGCAGTGTTCCGAGGGCTGGTGAGAGTGCTATGGATTATTGGATTCGCCTTAACAAGTCCATTGATGCAGCAGATGAGTGCCTCCGTAGACGGGGTAAATCTGTGGAGGACCCTAGTGCTGAAGTGGTGCTCATGTTTATTAGTCACTGCCCAGACCCCAGTCTTGCCATGTCATTTCAACTGAAGGCACCTGAACAATGGACTGCAGCTGAAGTCCAGGAGCGCCTGGATGCTCACATGAGGAGTCTGAGGAGGGCAGCCATCCAGTCCCCACAAGTGTTGACCTTGTCAGCTCACAGTCAGAGACCCGTGGCAGTTTCCCCCCATTATTCTCACCCTATTGAGCCTCAGCCAGCACCAGTGACGCACCATCTAGCCCTTGACCCTGTCTCTCCTGTTCCTGTCTCTGTCTATGGTCAATCTCAGCCCGCCACTGTAGTGATGGGTCAACACCTGCCTCCTGCTTTTTCCCCCCAGTCCCCTGCTCCTGCTGTCACCCAAATGCCTGCTACTGCCTGCCCTCAAGCAACTGATCCTGGTGTTCAGCAGGTGGTTGCTATGTTTGACAAGGTTCTGTCCCTGTGCACTGCTTCTCTTGTCCCAGGTCGAGGGCCTCCCCATCAGTCTGGCCGCTCTTTTCAGCAGGGCCGCACCCGCCAATCTGGCCGACCCCAGCAGGGTTCTCAACCTTCGTCATGCAGAGTTTGTGGCTCTGGAGAACACTCAACCCATGCACACTGCAGACTCTACAGGCTGTGCCTCAACTGCTACGGTCCTGGACACATGAGGCATGAATGTACGCAAGCTACTCAGCCCCCAGCCATGCAAACACCTCCTGCCTCTGGTGCTGATTTAAACTAGCCCGCCCATGTTGTGAGAGGGGTAGCATGGGCAGTGCCACGTTCGCCCTCGTTAAAGAAGATTTGCAGTCTATCTATGTTAACTGTTGTAACAAGCTCCCTGATGACAAGACCGTAATCCTTGTGGGATCGCAGAGAGTGGGAGAAGCCAGTGAGCTGTTTTATTCTCCTGTGTTGGTCAGTGGCCAGTCTACCATGAGAGGGATGCTTGATTCAGGAAGCATGTCTTGCACACTCAGTGTAGAAGCAGAGGCTAAGCTGAGGTCTGCTGGTGTTCTTCTGCATCCTAAACCTGTGCCCGGGAGGGTGGTCCTTGTTGGCTGTGGTGGCCTTGTTACACAGCCGAAGTGTATCTATGATTTGGAAATTGACATTTATGGATTCAAGTTTGTAGTCCCTACATTCCTTGTTCCTGGACAGAGTGATGAACTCATCATTGGGAGCAATGTGATCAGGCCCATTGTGAAGAGGATGAAGTCTACTGAGAAGTATTGGGATCTCATCTCTTCCACTAACACTGACCCAGAGTGTGAGGAGTTCCTCCAGCTGCTGAGTTGCATTAACCGCCTGTCTGAACCAGAACTACCAGAGAGAGTAGGCACTGTGAGGTTGAGGCAAGCAGTCACCCTACTGCCCCGGCAGGAGTATCTGGTGTGGGGCAAGCTACCAAGTGATGCCCCTGTGTCTCCTGGGAGTACTGTCATTGTCGAGCCCACCTCTGCCCGATCAGCTCCTAAGAACATCATGGTGGGGCGAGTCGTAACACCCATGTGGGGTGACCGTTGGGTCCCGATGAAGGTCCTCAACCCCACTGAGAGCTCTGTGACGCTGCGTCGAAACGCTAAGTTGGCCGACGTCTTCCCATGTGTTGCAATGGAGGACCTGCCCCTTACTCAAGGTGTATGTCAGCCACAGACTGTTTCCCCCCCTGACTCTGGGTCCTGCTCAGACCTTGCTCCTGACCCCTTGCAGCAGCTCAGAAGCTGTGGCTTAGCTGATGTCGATGTGGAGGGCTGTGAAGTATCTGATGAATGGAAGAGGAGGCTGGCTGAGCTTGTGTTGGCCTATCAGGATGTCTTCTCGAAGGGCAAGTTGGATTGTGGAAAAGCAGATGATTTTGTCCACCGTATTCACCTCACTGATGAACGCCCCTTCCGGCTGCCCTACCGCCGTGTCCCTCCAGCCGACTATCATAAACTGAGGGAAGTGCTGTCCGACATGGAGGAGAGAGGCATCATTAGCAAGTCTATCAGTGAATATGCCTCTCCACTGGTCATGGTCTGGAAGAAATCGGGGGACTTGAGAATCTGCACAGATTTCCGCTGGCTCAACGCCAAGACTGTAAAGGATGCCCACCCACTGCCCCATCAGGGGGATTGTCTAGCCGCCCTTGGTGGTAATGCCTTCTTCAACACCATGGATCTGACGTCGGGATTTTACAACATTCCCCTCCATGAGTCCGATAGGCGGTACACAGCCTTTACGACACCTTTAGGCCTGTATGAGTACAACAGGCTCCCTCAAGGCCTGTGCAACTCTCCGGCATCCTTTATGCGGATGATGCTCAGTATCTTTGGCGATCTGAACTTTTCCAGCCTCCTCTGCTATCTGGATGACTTATTGGTCTTTGCCCCATCTGAGGAAGGATCCCTGAAAAGGCTTGAGGTGGTCTTCTCACGTCTCAGGGCTAATAACCTTAAGCTGTCACAGAAGAAATGTCACTTTCTCCGTAGATCGGTGAAGTTCCTGGGCCACGTGGTGGACCGCAGTGGCGTCTCCGTCGACCAGGAGAAGGTGGACGTCATCTCTGGCTTCAAGAAGGAGGACCTCATGGATGTCGACGGCTGTACACCTTCTCAGCGGAAAGTAAAATCTTTTCTGGGCATGGCCCTGTTCTACCAGCATTACATACCGGGTTGCTCCTCTGTTGCGAAGCCCCTCTACTCTCTAACGTCAGGTCAGAAGAGGAAGGTCAAGGGTGCCAGTGGCCGCCGGAGGGCTGGGACCTTCCGTAAGCTGACGCCCCAGGATTGGACACCTGCCTGTGAGAAAGCATTTGAGGATCTAAAAAGTGCCCTCCTCAACAGTGTGGTGTTGGCACATCCTGATTTTGACAGGCCGTTTATCCTCTCCACTGATGCTTCCCTAGATGGTGTGGGTGCTGTCTTGTCTCAAGTGCCTGCGGGTGAAGAAAAGGCAAGGCCGATAGCTTTCGCGAGCAAGTCTCTCAGTCGCAGTCAAGCCAACTACCCCGCCCATAGATTGGAGTTCTTGGCTCTGAAATGGGCTGTATGTGATAAGTTCAGTCACTGGCTCAAGGGTCATACGTTCACTGTCTGGACAGACAACAACCCCCTCACATATATCTTAACCAAGCCGAAACTAGATGCCTGCGAGCAGCGTTGGGTCTCTAAGCTTTCCCCGTACAACTTTGACATCAAACATGTTCCTGGGAGGCTGAATGTGGTGGCCGATGCTCTCAGCAGGGATCCATTTGTGAAGCCTCTGAGCCAGCGCCTGTTGTCTGAACCATACTCTCAGCTGCTACGACAGGTCAGTGATGTGCAAGACGTGTGTGTGCAGGATGTCTTCCGATTGACATGTCAGCCTCAGTCACTGGGCAATTCGTCTTCATCTGCTGCTGTGCACGCTTCGATGTCGGAGGGTGATGTCTCATCTATTCTATCCCTCCCTGATGAGTGGGACACTGTTCCGCAGCAGCGTGCAGCATCTCTGGCTGGCCATCTGGCCACGTTGAACACACCAGGTTATGACATGTTCCCTTCAATGTCGCTCACTGACCTCCAGTCCCACCAGCAACAGGATCCTGTTATCTTGAGAGTCAGTTATTACGTTGAAAGGAAGCTCAGACCTTCCAGACGTGAGCGCTGCAGGGAGGACCAACGAAGCCTGGGGGTCTTGAAGCAGTGGGAGAAGCTGACACTCCTGAATGGCATCCTCTACAGAGTCACGAAAGACCCACTGACCAGACATAAGAGGTTCCAGTTTGTTGTACCTGAATCCTTGAAGTCGGAGGCGTTATCTGGTGTTCACGATCAGGCTGGTCATCAGGGTCTGCCCCGAACCCTGTCATTGGCCCGCCAGCGCTTCTTCTGGTATGATATGGAGAAGGATGTGCGCAATCATGTGAAGTGCTGCCACAGATGTATTCTCAGCAAGACTCCAGAGCCTGCGGCGAGGGCCCCGCTGCACAGTATTACAACATCTGCCCCTCTGGAGCTTGTATGCATCGACTTCTGGTCAGCTGAAGACAAGAACAATAAGTCTGTGGATGTTCTTGTGATCACTGATCACTTCACGAAGTTGGCTCATGCTTTCCCATGTCAAGACCAGACCGCGAAGAGGGTGGCAAAGAAGCTGTGGGATGGTTTCTTCTGCGTTTATGGCTTTCCGCAGCGTCTCCATGCTGATCAAGGGGCCAACTTTGAAAGTGACCTGGTCGCTGAGCTGCTGGAGTTGGCTGGGGTCGACAAATCAAGGACCTCTCCTTATCATCCCATGGGGAACGGGGGGACAGAGAGGTTCAACCGCACCTTGGGCAACATGTTGAGGTCCCTGCCCCCGAGATCAAAGCTGAAGTGGCCTCAGATGATCCAGTCTATGACCTTTGTGTACAATTGCACTGTCCATGAGACCACAGGGTTCGCTCCCTTCTACCTGATGTTTGGGAGGGTCCCCAGATTGCCAGTTGACCTCATGTTCAGGAATGCCCTACTGGATGATACTGTCTGTGACTTCGATGTCTATGTGAAGTCTTTGGTGGGTGACCTGCAATCCGCCATGCTCCTGGCCCAGAAGAACAGCTCGGCTGAGCGGAAGCATCAGTCTGACCAGTACAATAAGAAGGCTAAGGGCCTGCCGCTCTCTCCTGGTGACAGGGTGTTGGTGGCAAACAAGGGCACGAAGGGGAAACGGAAGCTTTCTGATAAGTGGGACCCCGTTGTCTACACCGTCGTTGCCTCAAAGCCTGCTCTCCACATTCACCGGATCAGAAACCTGGAGGGGCATGAGCGAGTGGTCCATCGCAATCTGTTGCTGCCGGTCAACTTCCTGCCCCTGGATGACTCCTTAGCTGGTGATCCAGCCACAATCTCTCAGCCTGCCGCCAGTGTGTTTGATGTTTCTCCTGTGACTGACCCACATGGGTCTGAGGGGTGTGATGTGGATACAGCAGCAGCGACCATTACACCCTCTCTGTCTGATTCTCTCTCCTGTGACAGTGATCGTGATGACCGTACAGAGTCATGGGTCCGTGAGCAGTCCTCCACTGATGGGGGCTCTGACACTGTCAGCCTATATCCTCCATCCACAACATCCTCCCTGGCTCCGAATGACTTGCCTGGGGCTTATGCTCCCTCTTGTCCCTCCCCTGACCCACATGTCTCTCCTGGGCTAGATCTCTCCCCTGGGGCGAATGCCCCCCCTGTAACACATACCTTGATGCCAGGCCCCTCCCCTATGCCGGGCCTCTCTCCTGTGTGTGCCCCCTTCCCTGCCTGTTTTGATTTACCTCAGGGACAAGACGCAGGTTCCCAACTCACCTCACGGTTTGGTAGGGTTATCAGGCCTGTATGTCGTTTGATTGAGTCTATGACTCAACTTGAAGCAATATTTGATGTTGATGTTCATGTGTGATTTTGTTACCAGGTTTCATGTGTAAAAAAAAAAAAAAAAAAAAGACGTTTGATCTGTTTTTTTTAAATGTGTGCCCACTTCGACTATGGCCTGGATATGTGTGGTGTATAAGGCACCTCATGTTGTCTATGGAGTATTGTGTGATTTCGCTAGGAGCCAGGCGGATCTCTTTTCTCTTAACCTTCCCATGGGTAGCTGCTATAGCTGAGTCATTTCACTTTATTGTGGTTTTGTTTTTTTCTGGGCCTGTGTCGTTTGTGGTGTGGGTTACGCATTTTGTATAATTCTGAGGGGGTGAATGTAACAGTGTCAATAAGTGTTATATAATTACACAAAATGTGATACAAATAAGTGCTTCTACCTGACTTAATTCTCCATGGTTCATGTGTATAAGAATACAGTGGTCACAGCTCATTTAGTCTCCTCCTTCTGTCCCCTGTATAAATGCCTTGCCACACCTCCACCTCTTCCTTGTGTATTTCCGTGTTGGAACGAGGTGGGTGTCTTTTGTTGTTTTCTCTGTATAACAAAATGTGAATTGTACTTGCAAACGATTTATACAGTGTTTGTTTGGCTTTGTTTAGAGAGGAGTTCTTGCACTACAAACCAAACTAACTGGAGACGTGTTGTATGTTATTTCTTGTCAGGTATGTTGCATTATATTATCAATTTCATATTGAAGCTTGTGTATTTCCGTGTTGGAACGAGAGAGGAGTTCTTGCACTACAAACCAAACTAACTGGAGACGTGTTGTATGTTATTTCTTGTCAGAATAAATGGAGATTGTCTCCAAAGACAGTTCTGGGTCCGTCTAGTCCATTACACAACGCAGAGATAAAGACTACACCGGTTACATATTTGAGTATGCTCTTAGTGCATTCCTACAGACCAACGATCTTATTCTACAAATATGATTTTAAATGTGTTTATGATTTTATAAACTATAACATGTTATTATTATGACCTTTATTCTCATGGTTTATGCAAGAAGGGATTGATTGATTGTTGAAATACTTTATTAGAGAAAAAGTAAACAGCACAGAAGTACAGTAACACATAAAGAATCATCATTTGATCAGTAATTCACATCAGCTGATCAGTAGGTTATAGACAGATTGATTTAGATAAAACATTTGATCAGGTAATTATAACATAATATAATAGAGCAAACATTAAAACACACTGGGTCTCATTCACCAAGATTATCGTCTCTGACAACCAATACATTACAATTAAAAACTTAAAGGGTAAGACCACTGTGGTAGAGGTTTAGGTTGTGTAGTATAGAGCATCACCAAACCCAGTGTTTGTTTTTTAATAAAAATGTCAACTTCCTGTTGATTTTACTATTTGAAGATCTGGATCCGGATCCGCCGATCCAGTCCGGGTTTTCTACTTATTAAAAATGGCAAAATCAACAGGAAGTTGACATTTTTATTTAAAAAAAAAACAGTACTGGGTTTGGTGATGTTCTATATTGTCTGAATCAACTTTGTTTGCGTTCGTTTTTGTGCTAAAAGAGTGACTTTGAGAGCTGTTTTACCTTACAATGTAAGTCAACGAGGAGCATATTTTGAATTATCAATTTCTAATCAATGGAGCAATATTTTTTATTTCTTGCCCACCTTTGGAGTTACATCATGGCGAGGTAAATACACAACCCAAACCTCTACCACAGTGGTCTTGCCCTTTAAACTGATAGAAACTAAATCAGAACTAAACCTGCTTTAAAAACGAATAAAAACTAAAGTGAAAACATGAAGTGAAAACCTGATAAAAACACAAAGGAATGAACAACATGGTGTTACAGATTAAACATCAGATCTCATAGATAACTTCATAGACTATCGTTTGACAGACTCAGTCATCAGTGTTGTGTAAATCAGTGTTTTTTTTGTTTACACAGAGAGAGAGAGAGAGAGAGAGAGAGAGAGAGAGAGAGAGAGAGAGAGAGAGAGAGAGAGAGAGAGAGAGTGTGAGTGAGTGAGTGAGTGAGTGAGTGAGTGAGTGAGTGAGTGAGTGAGTGAGTGAGTGAGTGAGTGAGTGAGTGAGTGAGTGAGTGAGTGTGTGTGTGTGTGTGTGTGTGTGTGTGTGTGTGTGTGTGTGTGTGTGTGTGTGTGTGTGTGTGTGTGTGTGTGTGTGTGTGTGTGAGAGAGAGAGAGAGAGAGAGAGAGAGAGAGAGAGAGAGAGAGGAGAGAGAAAGGGAGAGGGAGAGTGAGTGAGTGATTGAGTGAGTGAGTGTGAGAGAGAGACAGAGAGAGAGAGAGAGAGAGAGAGAGAGAAAGGGAGAGTGAGTGAGTGAGTGAGTGAGTGAGTGAGTGTGTGTGAGAGAGAGAGAGAGAGAGAGAGAGAGAGAGAGAGAGAGAGAGAGAGAGAGAGAGAGAGAGAGAGAGAGAGAGAAAGGGAGAGTGAGTGAGTGATTGAGTGAGTGAGTGTGAGAGAGAGACAGAGAGAGAGAGAGAGAGAGAGAGAGAAAGGGAGAGTGAGTGAGTGATTGAGTGAGTGAGTGAGTGTGAGAGAGAGACAGAGAGAGAGAGAGAGAGAGAGAGAGAAAGGGAGAGTGAGTGAGTGAGTGAGTGAGTGAGTGAGTGAGTGAGTGAGTGTGAGAGAGAGAGAGAGAGAGAGAGAGAGAGAGAGAGAGAGAGAGAGAGACAGAGAGAGAGAGAGAGAGAGAGAGAGAGAGAGAGAGACAGAGAGAGAGAGAGAGAGAGCGTCCCTGTGGGAGAACATCCGCCGTCAAAGCAGCTGATCTACCAGCCGACGACGACGTGACGCGTCGTGAGCTTGTAGATCTGCTATTTTCGACAGAGTTTTGGTGTAGAGGGAAAAAAGGAGCAGAGCCCTGAGGAACCCCGGTCAGCTATAGAGGGTTTAAGAGGTTATACATTACGTGTCATGTTTACCAGATCTCACACACCTCTGCAGTAGCTTTATAAGCCCATATCCCTGCATAGAGAGGTCTGGTGAAGGAGGTTCTTACTGTATGAATGAGGGACATGTCGTCGTCTCCATCTAAATGGAAGAAATACAGCAAGCCTTCTGTCTGGTTTACAAACACACCCACCCTGTTCCTCCCTGTGGAGGGAACAGGTCCTGACAGATCAGTATCAATGCTGTTGTGAGAGAACACGTAGCATTCATCACCAACAGAACCATCGCACCCTAACCCCCAGGACATGTCAGTGTCTCCAAAGTCTGATAGCACCCCCTCCTTCCTGTTGATGTCTTTATAACTGACTGCTATACAAACATACTCTCCACTCCATTCAACTTCAAAGTAAAAAGGATCAGACAGACTCTCTCTACTCAACACATTAGGCCAGTAGGTAAATCTCTGTGGATGATCAGCATATGGTTGGTGTTGTTCTGTATAAGTCACCTTCCTGTAGTCTTCTGACAGGATGAGGTTCTCATTCACTGTGTTTGGGTCCAATGACAGAGCAGAGGAATCTGTGAGGAAAAAACACATGATGAAATATAATTAACCCATTCAAGACCGGGAACGCCTCTGTGTCATATTTAAGATGTCTTTGGGCTATTCAAAAAACAGCAGATCTACAAGCTTGCAGCGCGGCACCGAGTGCCGCGCTGCGAGCTTGTAGATCTGCTGTTTTTTTTAAAATCATGAAAATGCTGATCTACAAGCTGTCAACAACGCGGCACGTCGTGAGCTTGTAGATCTGCTATTTTTTTTAAATCATGAAAATGCTGATCTACAAGCTGACAACAACGTGACATGGTGTGAGCTTGTAGATCTGCTATTTTCGGCGAAGAGATTTGGTGTAGAGAGAGAAAAGGAGCAGAGCCCTGAGGAACCCCGGTCAGCTATAGTATAGACTATAGAGGGTTTCAGTGGTGGAAAAAGTACTCAAATTCTTTACTTAAATATAGAAATACTATGTTACAAGTAAAAGTCCAGAATTCAAAATTTACTTGAGTAAAAGTACAAATGTATTGGCATCAAAATGTACTTAAAGTACCAAAAGTAAAAGTACTAAAATGTTTGAAAATAGCAGATCTACAATATATATCATTTTTTAACTCAAATCTTTGCTTCTGGGGGGTCCCTGGAACAACACATTTTCAGATGGGGGTCCGCGGCTAAATACATATAATTTTGTGGTCCTGATATGAAAAAGTGTAGAACCACTGACATTACCAGCAACATACGTTTTTTAAACCCAAAAATATGTTAGGATTTAGAAGACATTTGTAGAATCCCACAGAAGAAAACATTTGAGTTTCACAAAGTTTCACGATTTTTCAAAAATAGCAGATCTACAAGCTCATAGCGCGGCACTCGGTGCCGCGCTATGAGCTTGTAGATCTGCTATTTTTGAATAGCCAAAGTGATTATGACACAGATGCGTTCCCAGTCTTAATGGGTTAAACACTTATTCTGGACATGTTATTATACACCAACATGTTCACACATTAAAACTATAAATCATTTAAAAACTCCTCATGTGTGTTTTCAGTGGTTTCACAATAAGTGGTGCAGATATAGATGATGTTTTAACTCAAAAATACATTTAAACATTTTCAAATAATAATAATAATAAATATTATTATTTTTATTATTAATTTCAAGAATATAAAACATTTGAAAGTTAGCAGATCTACAAGCTCACACCGTGTGGTGTCATGATGATATGTGAGCTTGTAGATCTGCTGTTTTCACTATTCATCATACAGAGTATATACAGAGCTTAAGAGGTTAAAACCTCATTCATCTGTTTGAGTTTACAGTTTAAATTAAGGGTCTTCAACAGGGGGTCCGGGACCCCTAGGGGTCCTCAGAGTTACTACAGGGGGTCCGGGACCCCTAGGGGGTCCTCAGAGTTACTACAGGGGGTCCCGGACCCCTAGGGGTCCTCAGAGTTACTACAGGGGGTCAGGGACCCCTAGGGGTCCTCAGAGGTACTACAGGGGGGGCGCTAAATCTGTGTGTGATAGGTTTTTATTTCATGTACATGAACCACTTGAACTCCAGCATCTCTATTCTGGTGGAACGTTTGTTGAAAACAGCAGATCTACAAGCTCACAACGCCTCGTGCTGAGAGGCGTTGTGAGCTTGTAGATCTGCTATTTTTGGCGAAAAGGTTTGGTGTAGAGGGAAAGAAGAGCAGACCAAGCACAGAGCAAACAGTCAAGTTTACTAGGTATTGAGGGTTTAAAGGGTTAAATGTGTGAAAATACACTTTAACATGAATCCAACATTAACCCATTAAAGGGATAGTTCACCCAAAACATGACTAATTTGATGAAAAACGTATTATCTATCCATTATACCCACACCATGAAGCCTTGAATTCATGGAGATGGTTTTGTTTTTGTCACATTCCTGAGACAATGATTTGATGAACCCTAACCCTACTGGCGTAAAGATGCTAATGTATCCGGTAGGAGACTCAAAGCAGACTCTTTGAGTCTCCTACTGGAGAGACCGCCGGTCATCAAACTATTATCTCAGTAATGTAACAAAAACTAAACAAATCCCCATGAATTCAAGGCTTCATGATGTGGGTAATTGATAGAAAATATGTTTTTTTTGGGGGGGTGAACTACTCCTTTAAGACCTGAGGCCGATTCTACAAATAACTTATAAATCACTAGTTCTCACACTTTCAACATTTTATCAAACATTTTCAAAAATAGCAGATGTACAAGTTCTTTGTACAAGCCATAGGCTTTCTTGAGTTTTAAATCCTCTTAGCTGACCTTGTATTGAACTGTACTTTATGTGCTTTCTTTGCAAACTGCTAATCAAGTTATTCAATCAAAAAAATAGTTATTGTAAATATAATCCACAATCATTTTAAATCTGCCCATCTTATTTAGCATGTTATTATATGTGTGAACATCTTTAAAAAAATCACATTTATTTTTAAATTGTAACAGCAGATCTACAAGCTCACAACCTGATGTATCACACTGTGAGTTATAACGTGTGACACTGTCATGATGAAGTATAAAATAGAGCATTAGGTCATTAATTTATGAAAATACTCTGACAGACATTAAATATAGAGATGCAAGGTTTCTGCCTTACAGCAACAACATGTATATGAGTTTAAGTGTCTGTTCTGTTCTTCTGTCTCATCTTTCAGGAGGACATTGATGTGAGGAGGGATCTCCTAATTAAAGGACTCTGAATCTTCCTTAATGAGGATCCTGGACACCTTGTGCAGGAGTTCATAGTAAGTGACTGACTGTAAAGTTTAAAATACATGCACTGTGTTGTGTACATCTTAGAGGAACCGGGGAACATGCTGCATCATTTACTCTTTGTCTTTGTTAACTCTGTTGTACTCATATTAAATACTGTAGTTATATTACATAGTGTTGTGTTAACTCTGTTGTACTCATATTAAATACTGTAGTTGTATTACATAGTGTTGTGTTAACTCTGTTGTACTCATATTAAATACTGTAGTTGTATTACATAGTGTTATATTAACTCTGCTGTACTCATATTAAATACTGTAGTTGTATTACATAGTGTTGTGTTAACTCTGTTGTACTCATATTAAATACTGTAGTTGTATTACATAGTGTTGTGTTAACTCTGTTGTACTCATATTAAATACTGTAGTTGTATTACATAGTGTTATATTAACTCTGCTGTACTCATATTAAATACTGTAGTTGTATTACATAGGTGTGACTTAAACTGTCACTGCTAATTATTCTATCCCTCTCCTTTGTAGTGACTCTCAATGATTGATAATTATTTAACAACTAATGACTAAACGGCTGAGAAAATTGCCTAGGGCCAGCCCTGCCAGTGTCTCACCGAAAATAGCTGATCTACAAGCTCACAACATGTTGTGAGCTTGTAGTTTTCGGTGCAAGTAAACACTATACACAGCCAAGTCAAATCAGACTTCATTAAACCGCTCTGTATAGCTCTGGAAAAAAGCTAAAGTGACACAGCATCAAAGAGCAAAGTGCATCTCAATAACCACAGATAGGTGGAATTCACACGCTAATTAGTGTGGTTCCCCCAAGGGACCAGCCTGACATATTTACAATGAGGCCGATATGGAAGAGAGACAGTTCATATGAATGGTCTGTTTGGCGCTGTTTTACCCTGCAGGTGTCAGAAGGAATATTCTCTCATTGTAAGCGGATGGGTTTTTGACGAACTTTAGACTAGATTTTCTTACCTTAATATAAATGGTCATAAATACTATATGCTTCCAGTCACTAGTTTAAAGTCTCCTTTCAATCATCATGATATGTGTTTTGCTAAATTATGTCCCATTTATTCTAAAATTGAAGATAAAGTAGGCTATGCTCCAGGAGGGGCGGGATGATTTGATTGACAACCTACACAACCAATAGCATTCATTCCCCGCCCCCGCTCTTGATTGACAAGCTACCCAACCGATAGCATTCTTTGGGGATTGTTTTCCCAAACAGGGCAACCAAACTATAGTACTCTTCCGACTTTATTATTATTCTCTAGATAAACTTTATTTTGCCGCGTTACTCCTCCCACAGTTTTTTTTTCCCACACACGTGCCATATGTCAAATTGACCGGCTTCACCGGGAATCTTGTGCATCCATTGAGATAAGAGATTGGTTGTATAGTTTAATTGATATTGATTTATAAGTGCATTCAATTTCCCCATTAACTTTAATGGGGAAAAAAAACTTGAAAAAAATATTTTTTCTCTCGGAAACCGTAAGGGCTACAGCTACAACACTTGGGAGGGTAGGTTCATAGTCCAGTGCAAAATTATTTTAAAAAGAATTACACCAGTCGGCCTCATGGTGGCGCTATAACAGCCCACTTTACCCTTTGGCCTATAACTCTTGGACCTTATGTCGTAGAATTTAAAAAAATCCCCTGGATTCCTTGTTTTTTCTTTCTTTTAAAAAAAAAAAAAACTTTTTGCACCTTCTCCTAAAAATTTTGTCCAAAAAAATAAATAATCGGTACACATAATCTCTGGACCCATGCGATGAACAAGCGGAATTTTGATAGTCCATACCGTTCGTCAGTAATATTTTACAAATAATGCCAAAAATCACGAACGAAACGTCCAGTCAATCCCAAATTTGAATCACATGTCAAGGGTGTCCACTTTGATCCATAGGGGGCACCACAAATGCGCAAAACTTAACCGTTTGATGCAAAAACATGATTTTTGGGCGGATCAGTCCTCTTAAAATGAAATGCAAGTGATCTCAGGAGTGACATGACGATGTTATTGGCCCGCTACAATTGTGGGAGGGGCCTATTTCTTTAGTGGGAGGGGCCTATTTCTTAAAATCAAAATGCCACGTATCACGAACGCAGGATCCGATCGGCACTGAATTCGAATCGCACGTCGTACGGCCTCCGACGGTATTCCTCCAGGCGTATTCCTCGGGTCACTATATTCTAGTTGAGCTATATCACAGTCAAAGCTCATGATATGACATGCACATGGGAAATGGAATGGGAATACCCCACCTTTGAATATTGTTTTGTTTGTTTAAAAAAAAAAAAAAGATCCCACGATTTTGTAACACTTTTTCACCCGGTGACAATTATCCAAGTGATCCTGGGCGCTACACTCCCCCTGCCAACCTAGGGAGCCCAGAGCCGAGCACATGCCTCCTTCAATGCATGAGAGCCAACTGAGCTTCTTATCACCTGACAGGGGGGAGTTTCCCCTGTTGGACGTAGCGCGTGGAAGGAACACGTTATTCCAACCAGTTCTTTTCCCCTCCATCAGGCGCCCCGACTGTCATGGGGGAGGCGGTACAGCGACCAGGATTACTGCACGTTTTTTTTGTGAGGGTATTAACTACCCTAGGAGACACGGGGAGAACATGCAAACTCCACACAGAGTAGGCCCTTTCGCCAACCCCACCTAGGGTATGGGCGCTAATGACGCGGAGGAGAAAACACGCCCCCAGTGCCCACAGCGTCCCCGGCGGGAAGACACTAGGAGACACTAAACCACCACACATACACAAACCCGTGCACGCACGCACGCACGCACGCACACCATGTACTAACGTTTTAAAAAGTCCTCTCTGTTTGTGCTTCCAGGAGCCACTGCTGGACCTGAAGCTTCGACAGGAGCCACTATTGGACCTGAAACTTCGACAGGAGCCACTGTTGGACCTGAAACTTCGACAGGAGACACTGCTGGACCTGAAACTTCGACAGGAGACACTGCTGGACGTGATGCATCGACTGGAGACAAAGTAGACACAAGAAATCATTAACATGACTTAAGAATTACCTTAACTGAGGTTACATTTTAATCTACAATATATCATGATATAATTGTGCCTATTGTAGTTGTGCTTCATCTCATTTAAAATATTGTCACGGGCTATTCCTACCGGCTCGCTAAACACCATAGATAGGAGCTACCCTGACCTAAAAGGTGTGTGTATGTGCGTGTGGTCGTGTGTGTAGATGGCAAACTAAAACAATATGGCACTGTTCCCCCCACGTCAACAACCCCCCAGCTCCACTCACCTACTGGCTATGGCCAGCTCTGGCGTTGGCCCTCACAGCCGAAGCGAGATGCTGGATCTTTCACTGTTCAGGTGCGGGGATAATAACCCACGTTCTTTTTATGGTATTTACGGTTTTCTTCTTTTTCTTCCCCGTAGGGTTTTTGTGCTCTTTATATATGAATTAGTCTCTGTACCACACCGACACGGGACATCACTACGGTGGGACCGTCAGTAACTCCTTCTCGTACGCGAAGCTCCACTCTTCTCACTTCCTTTAGAAACTACAAGGCACAGTAGGACAGCGCTATCCATCCGTCGCTTATCTTCTAAATCCGTAAGTGAGAGGTGGCCTCCGTATGTACTGTATACCGAACGTTACTAACTCCCAACCCGCAACTCCAAACACCCGAGCCGCCACGCTCTTCAAACACTTCCTCCTCCTGTCCCGGCGTGATGACGTTCACTTATATAGCCGTACCTCCAGTGGCCGGCTGCCGTTGTGACGTACAGAAAACAGTGCCAAAACAATAAATGAAAACAAACAAAACATGGGTGCAAGATGTGACAAGATATGTATGTATATGTGCCTATATTGCCTACTGCACAATATCTTAACATCTCCCCCCATAAAGAAAAGAAAAAAAAAACGTTTTTTTTTCTTTACCCTGCAACTACACTAAATCCTATTCTCCTCTACACCTAACCTCTCACCCCGCTGCCCTAGACAGTGTGTCAGCAATGACGTTATCCTTCCCTGCTACGTGCTGTATACACAGATTGTATTGCTGTAGGACCAGACCCCATCGGAAAAGCCTCTGGTTCTTGGTCTTAAACTTCTCAATAAAAACCAGAGGGTTATGAGGGTTATAGACCACAACCTCCCCACAGCCATTGGTCACATAAATTTCAAAATGCTGCAAACCTAACACCAGGGCCAACCCTTCCTTCTCTATGGTTGAATAGAGCTTCTGGTGACGATTCAACTTCTTTGAATAGTAGGCCACTGGCATATCAATACCACTGCTATCTTCCTGCATGAGCACCCCTCCGATTCCCACATCGCATGCATCTACCGCCAACTTAAATGGTTTCCCGAAATCAGGTGCCGTTAACACAGGCTGACAAGTTAAAATGGCCTTCACTTGCTCGAATGCTCTCTGACACTGCTCATTCCAAGTATATCTCACAGTCTTCTTCAATAGATTTGTAAGAGGTTCTGTAATTGCTGCAAAATTTCGCACAAACTTTCTATAGAATCCACACATTCCTAGTACCCTCATCAACTGTTTCTTTGTCTGAGGTACTGGAAGATCAGTAATTGCCTGTACTTTAGCAGCACGAGGGCAGACCTGGCCACGTCCTACTACATGCCCCAAATATGTCACTTGGGCCTTGCCGATCTCACTTTTTGCTAAATTAATCACTAGTTTTGCCTCGGCCAGCCGTGCAAAGAATTCTTCTATCTGAGCTACATGTTCTTCCCAAGTGTCATGGTACAACACCACGTCATCAATGTAGGTCACACAGTTCATCAACCCTCTGGTGACTTGGCTCATCAGGCGCTGAAAACATGCTGGTGCATTTCTCAAGCCAAACGGAAGAACCCTAAATTGATAAAGGCCATCTGGAGTCACAAATGCTGAAATCTCCTTTGCACGTTCCGACAAAGGCACCTGCCAATACCCTTTCAACAAGTCGAATTTCGACACATACTTAGCTGACCCTATCCTATCAATGCAGTCTTCAATCCGGGGAATAGGATATGAATCCGCTTTACTCACTGCATTCACTTTGCGAAAATCCACACACATCCTGATACTCCCATCTGATTTAGGAACGAGTACAATAGGAGAGCTCCAATCACTACTGCTAGGTTCAATAATATCATGCTCTAGCATGTACTTTATTTCTTCCCTAACTGCAGCCATTTTCCCTGGGTTTAACCTATAGGGATGCTGTTTGATAGGCAACGCATCCCCTACCTCTATATCATGTTTAAGCCCAGAGGTTAACCCCGGAGTATCTGTAAACACAGCAGGAAACTTTTGGATCAGAGCATGCACCTCAACCCCCTGCTCTGGCTCTAGATGTTCCACCACCTGACCCCACTTGGCCATCACCTCACTATTTACCAAGCGTATTCCCACTGGCTCCAAACTCTCTGCCCCACTATCTTCTTCTGTCTCACTCTTTTCTATGTTAATAGCTACTACTGGCCTCTCCCCCCGACCATGATACAACTTCAACATATTTATGTGACACAATCTTTTCTTCTTACGCCTATCCGAGGTATTAATGACATAATTAACATCATTTATCTTCTCCCCAATCAGATAGGGTCCACTAAAACGAGCATGTAGGGGGTCTCCCCTAATAGGCAACAGTACCAACACACTGTCTCCCACCTTGAAACTACGCGCCTGCACGTTTTGGTCATACGTATCCTTCATTTTCTCTTGGGCCCCCTTCAAATGTTCTCTAGCAATTCCACAGGCTGCTCTCAGTCTGGCCTTAAACTCTGCTACATAATCTAAGATGTTCACCTCTGTCTCCTGCCCCAGAAACTTCTCCTTCACCAACTTTAACGGTCCCCTTACTTCATGTCCAAAAACCAGTTCAAACGGACTAAAGCCTGTTGACTCATTCACTGCATCCCTGGCTGCAAATAGCAGAAAGGGGATCCCTCTGTCCCAGTCACCTGGGTCCTCCACACAGTACGTTCTAATCATTGTTTTCAACGTCTGATGATGCCTCTCAAGGGCCCCCTGAGACTGTGGGTGATATATGGATGACTTAACTGTTTTATACCTAGTTGGTACATTACTTCTTGAAACACTCCTGACATAAAATTGGATCCCTGATCAGATTGCACCTCTCTGGCCAGCCCATACTGTGTGAAAAACTTTATTAGTGCATCTAACACTGTCTTTGCCTTGATATCTCTCAGGGGAATTCCCTCCGGATACCTCGTAGCCACATCCATTATTGTGAGCAAATACTGATGCCCCCTTTTCGTTTTAGGCAGGGGCCCTACACAGTCTATCAACACCCGAGTAAAAGGCTCCTCAAAAGCAGGTATCGGAATCAGTGGTGCCCTGGGAATAACCTGGTTTGGTTTTCCCCCCACCTGACAGGCATGACATGATTTACAAAAATGGACTATATCCTTATGCATTTTTGGCCAATAAAAATGCTGTTGAACTTTGGCTTGCGTTTTCCTTATTCCTAAATGCCCTGCTGTTGGAACCTCATGAGCCAATTTAAGAATGTCCTCTCGATAACAGGGTGGGAGCACCACCTGATACACTACCTTCCACTCCTGGTTAGCAGGACACTCCCTAGACCTCCATTTCCTCATAAGTACCTCATTGTTCAAATAAAATCCCTCTGCTTCGTTCCCCATTTCCTCCTGTGGTATCGCACTCTCACACAGTTTCACAATATCTGGGTCCTCCTGCTGGGCACTCACCAAATCATTATGAGTAAATGTCTTAATCGAGCCCTCGACATTTGAAAAAAAACCATTGGCCAAACTACTCTGAGGAGTCTGAGCCTCGCCTACCTCGTCTTCCCTTTTTGCCTCACTCTCCAATCGAGCCTGTGCTCGCGTCACTACACAAGCGGGAAATATTCCTGGGAATTCGTCTTGTAACCCCTCAGTCTCCCTTGACAAAGCTGGAGTGGCAGTAATCTCAGGGTCTGCATATACCTTGTCCCCGGCTAGGTCATTACCCAAAATAAAATTCACCCCTGGTACCGGCAAACTGGTGACCAGCCCCACGGACACCAGCCCACTCACCACCTTAGACCTTAATGTTATTTGGTGAATCGGAACAGATATGAACTCCCCTCCAACCCCCTTAATGAGAGCATACGTCTTTAGAAATGTTCTATCATTCTCCCCAACATTTTCTACTAACAGAGATTGACTAGCTCCCGTGTCTCGCAACACTACAACAGGACTCTCTTTCCCATCGACCATGACTGATCCTCTGAAATAAACTCTTTGTACATCTCCAGGGTTCTCTCCTTTTCTCTCCTCTCCTCTGACTTCAGGGCCCATCGACACCACCCCCACTGGTTTTACTCCACCTTCTCTTCCCACATCATTTTGCAATTTCCAACATTCTGCCTTTATATGTCCCTTTTTACGACAGTAATGACATGTTGGCCCAGATGGCATTGCTGAGGGTACCCATGGCCTGTCATTCCTCACCTTCATCCCTACCCTGGATTCTCTGTTATTTGATACTCCAAAATCCTCCTGTACTTCGTGATAACTAGTATTTTTACTACTACCAAAGTTTGTCCTGTGCGATAATTCATACTCATCTGCTAACATGGCTGCCTTTTGTAAGTCTTCCACTTTATGATCTTCCAAATGAGTTTTTATTCCTGGGGCAATGCTATTTTTAAACTCCTCTGTTAGGATAAGCTGCCTAAGTTGACTATAATCCTGATTCACATTTCGGGCCCGACACCACCTATCAAATGCAATTTCCTTCTGTCTGGCAAATTCCAAATGGGACTCCCCCACTTTCCTCTGCAAGCCCCGAAATCTCTGGCGATAGGATTCAGGTACCAATTCATAAGCACCCAATACAATTTTTTTTACTATCTGATAGTCAGCCGACTTTTCTTCATCTAGAGCTGCATACACCTCTTGAGCTCTTCCTGTCAATGCACTTTGTGCTAGCACCGACCAATATTGTGAAGGCCACTTTAACCTGTTTGCCACTTTTTCAAATGACAAAAAAAATACATCAACTTCTTTCTCACAAAACTTGGGCACGAGGCATATATTACGCCCCACCTCAAATGGTTTCTCACTTTTACCCACCCCGTGCTCCAATTTCTTAATTTCCAATTGGATTCTCAGTTTTTCTTTTTCTAGTGCAATACGAGCAAGCTCCCGCTCCGTTTCCCCCCTTTCCTTGACTCTCACTTGCTCAAGCGTTACTCGTTGTAACTCCACTGATGACAAATGCTGTCGAGTGGCGTTATCAAGCGGCTCTCCCCCCACCCGTTGCACCAAGATCTCCACCATTTCTCCCTTCTTCATCTCAGGCGTTAATGCCACTTCTAAATGCTCGGCCACTCGGCGCAAATCCTCTTTTTTTAGCTCATACCACTCGCTAAGCCTGCGAATCTTTTCTAAAAACGTCTCGGGCGTAAATTCATCACCCATGTTTACTTTTACTGCTTAACTCCTCGGCTACTAATTATACAACAAACAAATTACCCAAATAAACGGTTCAGTAAAGACGAGCCCCCATTTGTCACGGGCTATTCCTACC
Source organism: Gymnoscopelus microlampas (assembly GCF_963454915.1). Classification (NCBI taxonomy): domain Eukaryota; kingdom Metazoa; phylum Chordata; class Actinopteri; order Myctophiformes; family Myctophidae; genus Gymnoscopelus; species Gymnoscopelus microlampas. The sequence continues at coordinate 1,472,792 of NC_139958.1, read as the reverse complement.
GGCTCGCTAAACACCATAGATAGGAGCTACCCTGACCTAAAAGGTGTGTGTATGTGCGTGTGGTCGTGTGTGTAGATGGCAAACTAAAACAATATGGCACTGTTCCCCCCACGTCAACAACCCCCCAGCTCCACTCACCTACTGGCTACGGCCAGCTCTGGCGTTGGCCCTCACAGCCGAAGCGAGATGCTGGATCTTTCACTGTTCAGGTGCGGGGATAATAACCCACGTTCTTTTTATGGTATTTACGGTTTTCTTCTTTTTCTTCCCCGTAGGGTTTTTGTGCTCTTTATATATGAATTAGTCTCTGTACCACACCGACACGGGACATCACTACGGTGGGACCGTCAGTAACTCCTTCTCGTACGCGAAGCTCCACTCTTCTCACTTCCTTTAGAAACTACAAGGCACAGTAGGACAGCGCTATCCATCCGTCGCTTATCTTCTAAATCCGTAAGTGAGAGGTGGCCTCCGTATGTACTGTATACTGAACGTTACTAACTCCCAACCCGCAACTCCAAACACCCGAGCCGCCACGCTCTTCAAACACTTCCTCCTCCTGTCTCGGCGTGATGACGTTCACTTATATAGCCGTACCTCCAGTGGCCGGCTGCCGTTGTGACGTACAGAAAACAGTGCCAAAACAATAAATGAAAACAAACAAAACATGGGTGCAAGATGTGACAAGATATGTATGTATATGTGCCTATATTGCCTACTGCACAATATCTTAACAATATTCAATCATTTATGATTATTATGACTATTGGCTCATTTTGGTTCCCCTTTGGGAACATGGTGCCTTACCCACAGTGTGATGTGCATGTGCTTAGTGGTGGCCCTGGGTATATCTACTCTCTAAAAGACAACTATTCATCAGATTACTAATGTCTGACACATGGATAAAGAAACATTTCATCTTACTCACCTGTCTGTTGGTTTGATAATGCAGTCTTTAGTTTCTCTACTTCAGCCTTCAGATCAAGTATCTGCTGAGCTGCAATGACAGATATTTGTACATTTTGATGAACCATTGATGTTACCCCTTTATAGCCTTTAGACCATATAAGGTCGTAACAAGCACCAAGAAAAGTACATGGGGCTATAAGTCACCAAAGACCTCATTGTCTCTACCAGCGGCAGTGACTCAGATGGAGCTACTCCATCTAAACAGCCAAAAAACGTTTTTTTTTAATCGCCACAGCATGTCATCCAGACTCAACTAAACAGATTGATTACTAGATATGTTGTTGAGGACATGCTTCCCATCACAACGGGTGAGTCTGTTGCCTTCAGAGAACTAGTGTCTAACACATGGATTAAAAACATTTAATCTTACTCACCTGTCTGTGGGTTTGGTGCTGTCTTTAGTCTCTCTAATTCAGCGTTCAGATCACGTATCTGCTGAGCTGCAATGACAGATATTTATACATTTTGATGAACCATCAACAGAACAAGTGTAACTGTAAACAAGATATTTTTTTTATAATCAGTTTCTCACCAAGACAGACATGTGTTTAGATGAACCAAGAATCATATCTAATGTAATAATATAATATAGTCCAGACTCATTTTTGGTATTTGTATATTTTCATACACAATACAATGAGGTTTAACCATCCAAAGTATCAGGAACAGTGGGTGATATTAATACATTTAACCATACTAACTATCAGGAGCAGAGGGCTCTATGGGGGCAGCGCCTCAGGAGCAGAGGTTCAGTGTCTTGCTCAGGGACACTTCGACACGTTGCTGAGGGCTGGACTCAAACCTGTACAATTGAATCTACAATGAATCTACAAAGTTTGGATACATCAATGTTTTGTTCTGTCTCTGTAAACACATTCCTGTTGATGTCACTTGAGCCTTTGCAATGATAAAGTCTTTTTTTAATGTGAGATTAATGAGATAACATCTATCAGTACTGTATGTCTTTGGTCATTAAGTGTCTTGTTCAACAGCCCCTCCTACTGGTAGATATATAAAATATCCTTCCCAGCAAGCCCAGAGAATAGAGCCCTGCACCGGCCCAAACCTCCTGCTCTAGTCTCTAGTTTTAGTATGGTCCTGACCCTTGTTGTTCTATGGTGCGCTAGAATTCATTCACTATTTAAATTAAATATGTATAGCTTATATCATGATATAATTGTGCCTACTGTAGTTTTGCTTCATCTCATTTTATGCATATCATTTATGATTATTATGATTATTGGCTCATTTTGGTTCCCCTGTGGGAACATGGGCCCTGTTTTCGCCGGTGCCTTACCCACTATCCCTAAACTTCTTTGCCATTTTTTACTATTTTTAAAAACATTTTCACATAGTTAAAATAGCCAATCTACAAGCTCACAACGCGTCGATGTAGAACGGCTAGTTTAACTATTTGAAAATGTTTTTAAAAATTGTAAAACATGGCAAAGTAGTTTAGGGATAATGGGTAAGGCACCGGCGAAAATATGGCCCATGCCGCGCTATTCACAACCAGCTCCCCCAGCCTAAACCCTACCCTAAACCTGTTAAATACGGAAAATGGAGCTGCCCTGCCCTAATATGTTATTCTAGCACCTGCTCTACCCGTCCCCCATTATGCCGACACCGTTATTTGCGCGTGGAGGCGTGCCCGTGGACGTGTTGTTGCTATATCCTCCGCAGCGCGTTGATAGCTTGTATGTCTGTTATTTTGGGTAGGTAGGCGACGCACAAACGCATCGCAGCAATGTGTCTGGGTTTGAGAGGCTATGATTGATGTAAACTTAAAGTGTAGCTCTGTTCAGGATTATTGAACAAATGTGGATGATGAAAGAGAACGGGGACAATATGGATAAGTTAACTGCGTCACTTCAGAGGAAACTATGGAGCTAATTCAGAGATGTTTACACACACCTAGAATCCATTAGAATAGTGGAAAATAGAACAATAACAGCCAACGTGAGTACATATAGACCTTTCCTAAAACTGTCCAATTTATTATACCCATGTGCTACTGTATGTCTGTGTACCACCGCCCAGCCCTGTGGTCGACCAGCTGGAGGTCCATGGGTGCCTGTAGGAGCGTTGTGGCAACATGATGTAATTAATTATTTGGGAGCAGCCGGTGTGTAGGCTACCAATAGTATAAATATTTTAAATGGCGTTCATATACTATTCCGGATCTGACTAATATGACAAGTTGCTTATTGTGAACACAATAGGCTACAAATGAATATAAAAATGTATTTGAATAATAGTATTTGAATTAATAAAAAAAAAAAGAAGGAAAACAAGCCCAATGTGGCTTATAATAATCAGACCAGGTAACAGTGCAGACAGGGAGATAGGAGAGCATATATTGGATCGGGGATGACGGTTAGCGCAGTCTTCTCTTAAAGGCAATGGCTTCTGGCACGGTGATTGGTTTTATCATTGTAACGCCCAAACCACACCTATGCATAATGTAAGGGGTAGCTCAGGTGTTTGGCAGGTGAGGGGGGTGCCACAGAATACCATAGTTTGCGGGGGAACGCCTCTTGCCTAGTCCTAAATCAGTAATTAGTGGCTTAATCAACTTCAACCTGGAATAGCGCCCATGGTGCCTTACCCACAGTGTGTGATGTGCATGTGCTTAGAAGTGGCCCTGCCCTGGGTATATCTACTCTCTAAAAGACAACTATTCATCAGATAACGTCTGACACATGGATTAAAACACATTTCATCTTACTCACCTGTCTGTTGGTTTGATGATGCAGTGTTTAGTTTCTCAAAGTCAGCCTTCAGATCACGCATCTGCTGAGCTGCAATGACAGATATTTATACATTTTGATGAATCATTAACAGAACAAGTAAACTGTAGACTTTTTTTTATATTTTTAATAATCAATGTCTCACCAAGAAGTGTGTTTTCAGTGGTGGCACCTTTTTCAGTCAGAACATACAGAAAGAACATAATGTAAGTTTAGATGAACCACACAGACAGTCAGAGAATCATATCCTCTCTATATCCTTATCTTGTATTTATTGTAATAATGTTGTATTGAAACTCTCTACACATTATAGTCAAGTATTATAATACTACAATAATTACTAGGCACTGGTAGACATTTTAATAACACATCCTATGCATCACATGTTAGTTCTCATGGTTGTAAAACAGTCATTTCATAATGATTTACAATCATTGTTATAATACATGTAGTCTGATCCCAGTTTAAAACATCATCGTTGATATTATTTTCTGTAATATTTTTCATAGTTTTTAACCATAAAAACATATAACATATAATACAGAATGTCTGTTATGACTTCTTTAAATAATAATCTATTATCTAGCACTGATGATGATAATGATGGTCACATGACCGAAACGATTGCTGCACTTTACACTTGGAGCACTTTATTGAGCATGTAAAATAAACATACAAACAGTATATTTTATTAGTCTCTACAGAGTTTTCCTTAAACTTTTTGTGGAGTGCAAGTCTTTTCCCCACACTTTATCCTTTATGTTTTTGACACTATACCACACTTGCAATCAACCCTGAACTAAGGACAGAGAAGGGTGACTAAATGTATTATAGACATGGGATAAGTAGCAAGTGTTACCACAGTAACTTATCGAACCTCTCTTCACATACCTGTAGGTGTGTTTTCAAACCTCCCCATTAGATCAAACCTGTTGACCTTCCTCATGAGAGTTGCCATGAGCAGATTTTCTTTTCCGGGATAATTCTGCACGATCTGGTCGACGATCTCCTCGTTCTCAGCATTCTGCAGAACGCTCTTTGTCAGCGGCTGGAGACCTTCAACATTGCCATGCTGTTGCAGAAGCCACTTGAACCTCTTGAACTCCTTATCAAGCAGATCATCCAGAGCCTTCACGATACGATCCTTAAGTGTCTCCATGGTGGATTCCTACAAACACATGATGTCAACATGTCAGCTTCATTCTCTTAATGCTTTGGATGTGAAGGGACTAAACACATGCTGTAGTTGAAGTTCTGTACATCAAGGAGTACACATTAATGAATGTGAATGAATGAATGGCCACATGAGCACATCAACCTATATGCATCGGATATTTGAAAATAGACGATCTAAAGCTCACAACGCGTCGCCATGTGATGCGTTGCAAAATTGTAGATCTGCTATTTTCAAAAATATATATATTGACAGATTGTGTAATATTTTGAACAGAATCAAATGTTTTATGGTCATGATTCACCAGGATCCTGTTCCAGGCTTTCCAGGCAGAAATCGCAATGGGGGGGAAAAGGGCCTTTGATCTGTGGCACCACAAAATGGCCTATATCAACGGTAACCTTTTCAAGCCCATGAGCACTTTTTATTCCAATGTTTAAGTCCAGATCTACCACTACAATATGTTCCATGAAAACAAAACCAGTAAGACATCATATTGGCCATTTCTGACAGGCTCAATGTATTTGCTTACATCCACACAAAGGGCCCTATCTTGCCTTACCTCTTATCCCTAAACTTTTTTTTGCCATTTTTTACTATTTTGAATACATTTAAAAATAGTTCAAATAGCCGATCTACAAGTTCACAACGTGTCCTGTAGATCAGCTAGTTGAACTATTTTAAAATGATAATGTAATGTATGTAATATAGACATAGAACAGTATAATGTAGGCCTATCTATACCTTGATAGTAAATGCTCCACAACACAGCAGAGGTTCCACTGCTCCAGTGAACATTGTTTGTATGAGCAGATAGATGCTCTTATATCATTATTATTGGTGGTGGTGGTGATACTAATAGTTTGAGCCTGGAATTATGTGGGTCTCACAATAATAACATGCCATAACAAGACCACTTCACTGGAGGCTCTTGTATGAAACATGGCTGGAGGGTTGACATGATGCAAATTGTTCTGGAACGCTGCCAGCCTTTGTCCCTGCCGTAGCTCCAGCTTCACAGTGGTGTAAAGTAACTAAGTAGATTTACTCTGTACTGTAGCCTACTTAACACACTTTTACTCAAGTATTTAATTTAATTTATTTTCTTGATAACTTTGTACTTACTTCTACTTCACCACATCTTAGAGGCAAATACTGTACTTTTACTTCACTACAATGATTTGAAAACTTTAGTTACTAGTTACTTTGTAGATTTAGATTATTATTATAAAACATACACTAGCCACCCTGTATACATTTCAGCCATTTGAAAATAGCAGATCTACAAGCTCACAATGAGCTTGTAGATTTGAAAACTTTCTGGGACATTCTGCATACTTTTGAGAACATTTTGATACCAATACTTTTGTACTTTTACTCAAGTAAATTTTGAATTCCGGACATTTACTTGTAACAGAGTATTTCTACATTGCAGTATTGATACTTTGTTGCCGTTGTATTAAGTTCAGCTTTGCAATGCAAAAGGCGAGTGATTTATCAAGTGTGTGTGTCTCCCTTTTTTTCAAAATGTATCCACACTTTCGACTTCAACTTCGGCTTGAATATGTCTCTGTCCACCGTTCTGTCTGTCACTTTACTGTTTACCGTTCTGTCTGTCACTTTACTGCTGGAACTTTCTGCCATTGTAAACTTTGTCTCTCGTCCTCTCTCTGTTTGTTTTGTGCACAGCATGCGTGGGCGTGCACCCAGCCTACTAGCCTAAGAGCCTCGTGTCTCTCAGCTGAGCGTGCCGTCACCTGAGTAATGACGTCATATCTGATCTGCAAGCTCAAATCTCGTTGTAGTGCCGTGCGTTGTGAGTTTGTAGATCAGCTATTGTCTGTGCTCGTCACGGCGCAAAACCAAGTATAAACCCAGGAATGAGAGAATAATATCAACGATCAATGATCACATTCTAATTGTAAAAACTAGAAGCTCGCCCCCGCTACGCGGGGGCTCGCGTCTAGCCCGCGGCCACGCCCACGTAGCGCCCGCGGCCACTTGGCAACTCATATAAGTGGCGTAGCGTCATGAGGGTCAGTGGGGCCGTGGCTCGGTCAGTGAAGACCCTGTAGTGCGGATGATATGTGGCATAGAGGGGCAGATTGTAAATCCCCAGAGGAAACATCCGTGGGCTACCATTGGTTCAGCGATGTGTGCGGGCGCCCTGCGGCCCCCCCTCCTCCACCAATGTGCAGTATTGAGAGCCCTGACGTCACAACAATTGGAGCGATGGGCACTGCACTGTGGTTGGTTAGGGTACACCTAGGGCCCAGGTAGAACCCAGTTAAAGCCTGCATGGGCAAACCCAGGTAGGACCCGCCTTGGTCCCACATAAACATGGGTAGTTGGGGCCCACCTAAGGGCCAGGTAGAAGCTACTTATAGCCTGCATGGGCATCGCAGTTGGGACTGAAGTGGATGCCGCTGACATTGCTGACATGGGGTCCATATGGTTTAGCCCACCTTGAAACCATATGGGAACTACGCTGGCATGCTGGCTGTAATGCAAACGCTGCATCATACCTGCAGTGTGTAGTTTGATGTTGTGTGTGTAGCAGATATACCTGCAGTGTGTAGATCAATGTCCATATGAAAGTCAATGCCCAGCAGTGTTTTTTTTCCCCAGCAGAGTTTCTATTGTCTCTGTCTCTCTCTGGAAGAGGTTGCACATGAACTCTGCAGCCGCACTGAGGCGCTCCAACACAAACACTCTGACATTAAGCTGCTTCACACAACAAACATCAGCACGACGCTGCTGTTTGTCCAAAAGACACAATATCTCCTCTCCCACCGACGTCATGTGTTCATTTATCGACAGCCGTACAGACTCCTTTTGACACATTTTACCTCGTTTATCCAGCTCTCACTGACTCATCGGGCTGTTATTTTGCTGCGATCAAGTCAACGATGTGAGAGATTAGCTATCACAGACGGACGGACAGGGGGTGAAACATAGTCTTGCGCCATGCCTTTCGGCCTGGCGGAGACAATAAAAAAAGGAAAGTAAAGGAAATGAGCATTTCTGCAACAAAAGTAGTCAACAAACTATACTATGAAAACATGGGCCACATTGTCAAAGAATGTAAGAAAGAGGCAATCATGTAGAAAATAGCCGATCTACAAGCTTACAAAGCCTCTCAACGTGAGGCGTTTTGAGCTTGTAGATCGGCTATTTTCACAATATGTACTTGTGGAACGGAGTCAAACAGAATGGGGGGGGGGGTCCCCAGATCAATTACGTTTATTTGGGGGGGGGGGGGGGGGGGGGGGGGGCGGCGTGAAAGGGTTGATAAGCACTGCTGTAATCGGAGCGAAATTATCTGAAATTACTACATGACCATAATGCAGCCTAACATGCGTTAGGGGCGGTCCTGCCATTACGTTAGTTACTGTAGTTGCTGTGGAGCTACATATTTCTCCAGAAGACACACACAAACATACACCATCTACAATGGACTAACTGAGCAGCAATATTGGCATTCACCACACGAACGTGCATTGTTGACAAAGTGATTGCACAGCCGCTGCAGGCATGACAACCACGTTAGCGTTAGCGACATGGCAGCTATCACAGCGCCCTGTCCGTCGTCGCTGGGACTGACTGTCATCATTGTCATGGCTACAGCAGTGACAGCAAGCTGTCTGCGATGCCATTGTCTGGAGACTGCTCTTAGCGTGACACGACCAATGAGAGTGAGCGCTGTAGTTGTTGCTAAGATACGGTGGCGTCTCTGCCCCATAGCTTGTAGATCTCTCACGCATGATTGGCGTAGGCTGCGTTGCCAGGTCTGACTGTTTGTATAAGCGATTTTGGGCTTATTTGGGTGCACTTTTGGGCTCGTTTCCATAGACCACGGCAGCGCTTATTTCTTTCCCGTGACCGATGTGGCTAAAAAAGTGCAAAACGAACCATCCGGAAGTAAATTGCGAGATGAAATATATAGCACTTTTTGATTATTAGAGAAGGAGACACATGTGAAGGTTGAAAATGAAAGGTAGGAGATTATATAGTTTTTCATGAGGGATTTTTGTAGCAAGTTGTGAGAGAATTGGGCCACTCCTGTGGGCGGGGGGCTGATTAGAACCATTGGGGTTTGAAAGGAGACGCTCTCTGTTTGAGTGGAAAGATATGACAAATATTAACATGTCTCGAACTAAATACAGAGACAATACAATCGATTATTTACATTGCAAACAGATTTTAGATCGATATGATGGCATTAAAGGATGATTTTCTGTTTGATAAAACGATACAGTAGATCGTAAAAAAAAAATGCATCGATGTAGAGGGTATTACGGGTCCACCCGGAACCGAAGACCCGAACCCCGATTTCGGGGCCAAAATATTGACATGTCCCTCGAGCACGGGTCAGATCATTTGAATTGGATGGACCCGTGTGGACCCCTGATCTACCCGACGACCAGCTTTGTATTATTATTATTATTATATTAATCTCTTTAACCTTAGGTTTTAAAATGAGACCAATGTGTTGTAATTATGCTCCCAAATCCATATCGCCGCAGCCAATCTCAGGAGCACTGCACTGCTGTTAAAGAATACCAAAACACTCGCCCCAAAACACAGTCGCCCCGGGGCGGTATTCACCTGCTATTCTTAAACGTAACCTCAGTAAAACTATGCCTAAACCTAACCTTAATCCTAAACGTAATCTCATTAAAACGGTGCCAAAACCTAACCTTTTTCCTAAACTTAACCTCAGCAAAACTATGCCTAACCCTAAACTTATTTCTAACCTTATCCTCAGTAAAACAAATACAAGAAAATGGGGGCGAGTGTGTTTTGGGGCGAGTCTTCTGCGTAGTAACACCATGGAGGCTTTTTGGCAGGTGAAATGCAAACAAAAGCCACCGGGAAGATGCAAGTTGGAACGTCGTCTGTGTGGAGCATGTTTATGGACATAATCTGCGGGGACAGACGGTATAAAGTCGGCGAAATGTTCTCTGTCTGTCTGTCTGTCTGTCTGCAACACAGAGCAGAATGCACACGACGCAGTTCGTCTGTGATTACTCTGTTGGGGCGGGGGGGGAGCAGGAGCTGACTGACACACATGGTTAATCTGAATACCACCGTGATTTTAGCTATAAATGAGCTCCGGGTCCAGTACGGGTCTGAGACCCGGTCAGACCGGGTCTAATACATTTGAATTATCCTCGGTGTGTTTCGGAACGGGTCCAGTAATTTAGAATGTTTTCTCGGTTCCGTTCGGACCGGTCCAATTATCCACGGGTCCGTTTCGGTTCCCATCTTTTGGACCCGTGCTACCCTCTACATCGATGCAGTTACTGTATCGTTACGGGCCTAATATATATATATATATATATATATATATATATATATATATATATATATATATATATATATATATATATAGTGCACCTACGCAGCAGACAGCCTTCATCATGGTGACTAAACGTTTAGTCAGGGCAAGGCGTTCTTGTCTCTGCATTGGCCAATACAACAAAGACCTTTTAATTGGTCTTTCCCTTCTTTTTTTACCATCACATGTGTTTGGTTTGTGGCTTCAGCCCTTACCGGTCACACGTCCTGATGAGTCCACCGTCCTCGTCTGTAGAAGTGTTGAACGTGTTGCACAGCGTCAGTATGAACGTCGTCTGTAGCAGTGTTAATGTTGAATGTGTTGCACAGCGTCAGGTGTTAACCGATACCAGATAATAATCAGGTTTCTATAAGGTGATGATCTGGGAGGAGAGACAGAGACACATGTTGTTATACTGGATTCCTAAACACATCAACCTGATGCTTCATCAGTAGAAAAGAATGTAGAAGATTAAGAGCCTAACTCACCTCACCTGACTATAGGATCCTGCTTAACGGGCAAGACCACTGTGGTAGAGGTTTGGGTTGTGTAGTTACCTTGCCATGATGTAACTTCAAAGGTGGATAAGAAATCAAACATAATTGCTCCATTGATTAATTGTATTAATTAATAAATGGATCATTCTAAATACACTCCTCATTGACTTACATTGTACGGTAAAACATCTCTCAAAGTTTTGGATGCACCCAAAACTCGGCCACCGAAAATATTTGTCCGAAAAGGCAAAGAAAAACATTTTGGGTCAAAAGAATCTCACAGAAGGAGGATGTTGTGATGATGAAATCAAAACGCAGTGACAAGCATAGTGTGCATGCATGCCTGGCTGGCCGGCTGGCTCACCGCCAACATGTCTGCTGTGTGGAGATATTTACACATACCAGAGGAAGGAAGACAGACAGGCAGACAGGCAGGCAAGCAGGCAGGCAGGCAGGCAGGCAGACAGGCAGGCAGGCAGGCAGGCAGACAGACAGACAGACAGACAGACAGACAGACAGACAGACAGCATGTCTACAGTGTGGGGATATTTCCACATACCAGAGGAAGACAGACAGACAGACAGACAGACAGACAGACAGACAGACAGACAGACAGACAGACAGACAGACAGAATGTCTACAGTGTGGGGATATTTCCACATATCAGAGGAAGACGCTGTAAAACTTGCTATGCATCCTATCTCTATGATGCATTATGAGTATACTTATAATTTATTATAATCTGATTACATCACTGTATAATTAATGTTATAATAACTAATTAATGCTCAAAATGCTTTATAACAATAATCATAACACATTATAAAGCATTCTATAATGACTTATAAGGTCAGCTTTATAATTGTCTCTATAATCTTTTAAAGCAACAAATGACCACTTATAGTGACTTATAATGCATTTTAACAGTGATTACAATGCATTATAAGGGTGATTATAAGCATTATAACATGATTGTTTTACAATTATGAGAATTAACATGGGATGCATAGAAAGTGTCATTATAAAATGTTTTATAATGTATTATGATTGCATTATGAGTGTAACTTATAACTGTAATTACACAGTGTTATATGATAATAATAATAATAATAATAATAATAATAATAATAATAATAATAATAATAATAAACAGTGTTATATGCATATCACAATGCATTTACATGACCTTATAATCTGCATTTATCAATATATCCTGACTTTGACTTCAGCGTACGGCCCGCTCAGATCTCACGTCAGGTCTGAGATCTCGTAGACTTTGTCTGAACCTGTTTGTTCCATCTTAGAGCTGAGGAGCAGCATTGTCTGTCTGACCGTCTGACAGGCATCTGGACACATGTATCCACTACAACATGTATATCTAATAAATAATCCCTGTGAAAATATAGCATTTTATAAACTCATTTAAACAAACTGCTTTAACAGTCATTCAGATAAGATTGCAGATCTGACTATAACATGTTATAAACTCAGGGGACACAGCCAACATAAAGGACCCTGGATGCCCTGGTTAATGAGGGTCCTCAGAGACGCTCCAAGATCATCTTAACTCTCTCCAGAGTCCCAGCAGATTGTCTGGCCTTACAAACCACTTAATCACAGATTGCATATTCAAGAACGACGAGCTGGCTTTACAACCCAGTTAGGCCTTACAGTGACTCTTGAGTCCGGTTTCAACCAACCAGCCGATTATCAGTTTTACATTTGTAAAATATGTAAAAATATGTAAATACATATGTAAAACTGATAATCGGCTGGTTGGTTAAAATGGAGTTATGTACAACCTGGGTTGAGGATAGTAAACCTGACGCTCCAAACCTTTGCTCAGCGCAGGTGATTCTTCATGCTGTGGGTTTATTTGGGTTCATATTCACTGTCCTATAGGCTACCACCAGGGTTCATATTCACTGTCCTATAGACTAACACCAGGGTTCATATTCACTGTCCTATAGGCTACCACCAGGGTTCATATTCACTGTCCTATAGACTAACACCAGGGTTCATATTCACTGTCCTATAGACTACCACCAGGGTTCATATTCACTGTCCTATAGGCTAGCACCAGGGTTCATATTCACTGTCCTATAGGCTACCACCAGGGTTCATATTCACTGTCCTATAGACTAGTACCAGGGTTCATATTCACTGTCCTATAGACTACCACCAGGGTTCATATTCACTGTCCTATAGACTAGTACCAGGGTTCATATTCACTGTCCTATAGACTAACACCAGGGTTCATATTCACTGTCCTATAGACTACCACCAGGGTTCATATTCACTGTCCTATAGACTAGTACCAGGGTTCATATTCACTGTCCTATAGACTACCACCAGGGTTCATATTCACTGTCCTATAGACTAGTACCAGGGTTCATATTCACTGTCCTATAGACTAGTACCAGGGTTCATATTCACTGTCCTATAGACTAACACCAGGGTTCATATTCACTGTCCTATAGACTAACACCAGGGTTCATATTCACTGTCCTATAGACTAGTACCAGGGTTCATATTCACTGTCCTATAGACTACCACCAGGGTTCATATTCACTGTCCTATAGACTACCACCAGGGTTCATATTCACTGTCCTATAGACTACCACCAGGGTTCATATTCACTGTCCTATAGACTACCACCAGGGTTCATATTCACTGTCCTATAGACTAGTACCAGGGTTCATATTCACTGTCCTATAGACTACCACCAGGGTTCATATTCACTGTCCTATAGGCTACCACCAGGGTTCATATTCACTGTCCTATAGACTAACACCAGGGTTCATATTCACTGTCCTATAGACTACCACCAGGGTTCATATTCACTGTCCTATAGACTACCACCAGGGTTCATATTCACTGTCCTATAGACTACCACCAGGGTTCATATTCACTGTCCTATAGACTAACACCAGGGTTCATATAGGACCATTAACAATAAATAAATACCATGGTCTAAACTTTAGACCATTGTACTATGTGTTACTTTAGACTCTAAAGTAACACATCGTTTAAAAGCAAAACAACAATCCATTGCCACCTCGCTCAGACAAGCCAGTGCATACAGAGAGCCAAGCAGAGTGAATGAGCACCAGGCTTTATAGGGGAGGGGCTAATCAGTGACTACTTACACCTGAGTAATTGGGGCGTGGACACAGAACCCTGAATGGAGACACTGTATACTGACTGTATACATGCATCAATACAACATGGTCCATTCTATTCACTGTATACTGACTGTATACATGTATCAATACAACATGGTCCATTCTATTCACTGTATACTGACTGTATACATGCATCAATACAACATGGTCCATTCTATTCACTGTATACTGACTGTATACATGCATCAATACAACATGGTCCATTCTATTCACTGTATACTGACTGTATACATGTATCAATACAACATGGTCCATTCTATTCACTGTATACTGACTGTATACATGCATCAATACAACATGGTCCATTCTATTCACTGTATACTGACTGTATACATGCATCAATACAACATGGTCCATTCTATTCACTGTATACTGACTGTATACATGCATCAACATGGTCCATTCTATTCACTGTATACTGACTGTATACATGTATCAATACAACATGGTCCATTCTATTCACTGTATACTGACTGTATACATGTATCAATGCAGCATGGTCCATTCTATTCACTGTATACTGACTGTATACATGTATCAATACAACATGGTCCATTCTATTCACTGTATACTGACTGTATACATGCATCAATACAACATGATCCATTCTATTCACTGTATACTGACTGTATACATGCATCAATACAACATGGTCCATTCTATTCACTGTATACTGACTGTATACATGTATCAATACAACATGGTCCATTCTATTCACTGTATACTGACTGTATACATGTATCAATACAACATGATCCATTCTATTCACTGTATACTGACTGTATACATGTATCAATGCAACATGGTCCATTCTATTCACTGTATACTGACTGTATACATGTATCAATACAACATGGTCCATTCTATTCACTGTATACTGACTGTATACATGTATCAATACAGCATGGTCCATTCTATTCACTGTATACTGACTGTATACATGTATCAATACAACATGATCCATTCTATTCACTGTATACTGACTGTATACATGTATCAATGCAGGCATTATGGCATCAGAATATACTTAAAGTACCAAAAGTAAAAGTACTCCTCATGCATAATGTCCCATTTTGCAGGTTCACAGGCTTGTAGATCTGCTATTTTCAAGTCTGAAAAGGGCAGAAGAGGTTAAAGTATGTTTTGTTAAAATAATTAAAATCTACAAAGTAACTAGTAACTAAAGTTTTCAAATACTTGCAGTGGACGATTGGAAATACTCCAAAGTAAAGTAAAAAAAAAAGAAAAGAAAAAAAATGTGTTAAATACATGTACTTAGTTACTTTCCACCATGCTATTATACATCATACTGTATGGTTATTATACAGACAGAGTTCAGTAGGGTTAGTTGAGGACAAGAGGAAATCAAGTTGTACCTGATAAACTATTTGTTTGTCACGCTAGCTTCATACTGTGGTTACATTCAGGTGAACAGGTTGTCACGCTAGCTTCATACTGTGGTTACATTCAGGTGAACAGGTTGTCACGCTAGCTTCATACTGTGGTTACATTCAGGTGAACAGGTTGTCACGCTAGCTTCATACTGTGGTTACATTCAGGTGAACAGGTTGTCACACTAGCTTCATACTGTGGTTACATTCAGGTGAACAGGTTGTCACGCTAGCTTCATACTGTGGTTACATTCAGGTGAACAGGTTGTCACGCTAGCTTCATACTGTGGTTACATTCAGGTGAACAGGTTGTCACGCTAGCTTCATTATAAACAGGTTTCTGTGTTTATGAGAAAGTCTTAAGCCAAGCGTAGGCGTAGGTGTGTGATGTATGGCTGTCACTGGAACAATAGAAACAGATCTGTGTCTGATGACACATTAATGAAGTGACAACATTTAAAGGAATGCAGACTCAGAGTCACAACTGGTTTGATGGCAGGGCTCCTGATCTGGGTTACATGGCGCCTTTCCGACGTTAACAAACCCTATACCTAACCCTAACCTTAACCGCACACGGAAGCCACTAGTCGGAGTTGCGAGATGTCGGAATGGAAGGCGGTTACCCCTGATCTGTGATCACTTTTAGACTGGAGGTAATGATGACTAAAACAGATCTGACAACCCTCACACAATGAGCGAGCGTGAGACACACACGCAAACAACACTCTTCACACGCACTCACGCCACACATGGTATTTCTCACGCTGTCAGATCCAGTGGTGGAAAAAGTACTCAAATGTTTTACTTAAAGGAGAATTCCGGTCATTTTAGGTTGTATGTTTGATGTGACGCTAATCACTCACCAACATACAAAGGAACGTTGAATATTTCCAGATCTGCCCCTGTTGTCCATTCTGCAGACCCCTTGCAGCGGCATAATGGGAGAGTGTGTATGACTGAAAATCGCCTATTTTAACAAATGCAAAGTCTGTTTTTTTTATCCTTGTACTCATTGTGGAGTCTCATGATACTCAAACACTCGCTGAATGTCGTGCTGAATGTACCGTTCGTGCAGAAAGTCATGACGCTGGTTGCTTGTTTCTCTCCCAGAACCTGAGTACTAGGAGAAAAAAAACAGACTTTGCATTTGTTAAAATTGGCGATTTTCACTCTTACACACGTCTCCCATTATGCCACTGTAAGGGGTCTGCAGAATGGACAACACTGTAAGGGGTCTGCAGAATGGACAACAGGGGCAGATCTGGAATTATTCAACGTTCCTTTGTATGTTGGTGAGTGATTAGCGACACATCAAACATACAACCTAAAATGACCGGAATTCTCCTTTAAGTAAAAGTATCAATACTGCAATGTAGAAGTAGTAAAAGTCCAGAATTCTAAATGTACTTGTTTAAACCAATTATTATTATATATCTCCGCCAGGAGAGTTTTGTTTTCACTTTCTAAATATGACACACCGATTGGTCAAGCCTCACGTGACACGTGACAATACGGTGAAATACTGTGATCTGATTGGCTAGTGACGCATAGCGGCCTATAAATACATGGCGTCACTTTGACAGTGTCTATGCCACTGTCAAAGTGAGGTAAGACAGGAACCATCACGAAATGGCTGAGAAAGGGTGGATACTGTAACAATTAGATAGGATACATAATTGGCAGATAGGACAGATAGGACACTTATATAGACAGGAGGGATATGACACTTACACAGACAGGACGGATAGGACACTTACAGTATACAGACAGGACGGATAGGACACTTATACAGACAGGGCGGATAGGACACTTATACAGACAGGACGGATAGGACACTTATACAGACAGGACGGATAGGACACTTACATAGACAGGACGGATAGGACACTTATACAGACAGGAGGGATAGGACACTTACACAGACAGGACGGATAGGACACTTACACAGACAGGACGGATAGGACACTTACATAGACAGGACGGATAGGGGCCTATAAATACATGTGTCACTTTGAAAGAGTCATAAGCCAGATTCCAATACCGAAAATCTCGGCCACTCGCTCACTCCCACTCGGTCACTCCGACTTCGAACCGGAAGTAGTCGCGGTCCAATTGTTCATGTGCGTCTTGGAGGAGGCGAGTGGAGTCGAGTGGAGGAGGCGAGGAGGCTCTCCACTTCCGCATTGAGCGAGTGTACATCAAGTGTATCCTCGACCACTCTCAACAGCTCCTCCGCGGCAGACTTCCGCATCACGTGTACACTTATTGTCTCCGCCAGGATACTTTGTTTTCACTTTCTAAATATGACACACCGATTGGTCAAGCCTCACGTGACACGTGACAATACGGTGAAATAGTGTGATCTGATTGGCTAGTGACGTATAGCGGCCTATAAATACATTAGCGTTAGCTCCGAGGAGCACTTTTTCTAGTTATTATTTGTTTTATAATATTTTGCCCATACATGGTTTTGGGTAGGTGGATATTGCAACATCCATGTCCAACTAGAAAAAGTGCAGCTCGGAGCACAGGTCTCCGCCAGGTCAGGTAGGTTATTGTGGGCCAGCAATGTTCAGAATTCGCCAATCAGGATGGAATCTAAAAAAATCGGACATAACCGTGTTGATCACTTGACTATAGAGATATTATGTAGCGATTTGCGTGATGTATATGCGTGAGAAAAAATCTGCCTATAATATAATATAATATATAAATCGGCGCTATAATAGGGCAATGTTAAAAGGGTGGCGTTTATTCCTCAACGTAGTGTGAATGTGCGTCTAAAGTTTGACTGCAATCGGACGCTATGTTTATGATTTGCAGCATTTTGTTCAAAACGGGTCACTCCTACAAACTTTGGAATCTTGTTTGTTTTAGATTTATGTTTTGAGCTTTTATGCCTTTATTATTGACAGGACAGTAGGCGGGCAGGAAATGGGGAGAGAGAGAGATGGGGAGTGACACGCAGCAAAGGCCGTCGGGATCGGGACTCGAACCCGCGACACGCTGGCAGGCTACATTGTAGCCTAGGTGCCGAGACCGCTACGTGAGGGATCTGGGCCTGGAATCTTAGCCAATCAGGATGGAATATGAAAAATATGACCGGCCCGTTTGGTTTAATGACTGTAGAGATACTATGTACCCATTTGCGTGATGTTCTGTAGGATCTGTAGGAGTACTGTAAAAAAAAAAAAAAGCAGCCTCTTGGTGGCGCTATAACAGGCCCATGCCAAAAATGCGGTGCAGAGGTTCTGGTCTGGCATCCAGGGAGTGCCAAGTAATGCCAATATTGAAAAGTCAAAATCTTAAAATGAATCAAATGCAAATCACACACATTTAAGACGTCAGTGTTCTTTAATGATGCCAAAGAATAAGCTTTATTTTCTTCATTTCTCAGTACACGAAAAAAAATCTTTTTTTGATACAACAATTGATGACAATCGTTGAGATGTAAAAGTGAGCATATACACACCAGTCTTTGGCACAATCTATTCTAAACAAGCATGCTGCCTCTAGTGGAGATAATCATCATCATCATCATCATTATCAGTGCATTTCATCCACTGGAATATTGAAAATACAGTTGACACTTATGGAAATTATGAAGGCCCATTAAAGCGCAATACATGCTCCTTCCTACGTCCAAACTTTTTTTTTTTCTTCCCCAGACAGGGAGGTGAGATATGAAACTATATTTTGACGTCATTCAGAACTTCTGAAATGTTCTTAATAGTATTTTCTCGGACGTCCCTGCACCCCCAGATGTCCAGACTTTCGGAAAGCCGCGTCCGAAACGGATATTTTTTTTCCGAACGGCGGAAGGAGCACGTATCGGCCTTTACACATCGTTGTACGACGGCGTCGCGCAGCCAAACCAGCCGCCGCCGCCCGCGAGCTCACGTTCGCTAGTTTCTCCGCGCGACACCGTTACGCGACGCGTCATAAATCGGTCGAGAGGCCGACGAGCGTGTGGCATGTTTGGCTCTAAAAAGGTGGGTAACCCTCACTTATAATTTATACAGGTAGAAGAAAAAAGGTACAAATGACCCCAGAATGTCTGGGCTAAACGAACGAACAAACAAACCAAAAGGAACGACTAACTGGCAGTTTTTTTGTGAGAAAACCCAACAAGGCTTAGTTGGAAGTAGACTATGAATGAGACTCCATGCCATGGTTTGTGCTTGTACCTCCACGTGTAAAATAATCCTAATCATTCATCATTTAATAATGTGCTCTGGTGGGAAATAGATGCAAGCTTAAAGTAAGGGAGTGTTTCTATGGTCCACAGGGGAGCTTCACCCGGCTGATGGCTGCTCAGATGGCAATGCTGAGTGCGGGGACTCAGTGAAATAGGTTCCGAGTGGACCGGACGTTCTTCTTTAAAAGATGGACCCAGGTTCATGCTGAGATCCGAGATATTACAGACCAGATCACCTGTTATTTTATGGACCTATAAAATGTCTTTCTAACAGTTAAACTCCATAATGAAACCTAGCGGCTATGTACGTAGCCTCTAGCTGATCAGGTTCAGTGCTCTCTAGCTGATCAGGTTCAATGCTCTCTAGCTGATCAGGTTCAGTGCTCTCTAGCTGATCAGGTTCAATGCTCTCTAGCTGATCAGGTTCAGTGCTCTCTAGCTGATCAGGTTCAGTGCTCTCTAGCTGATCAGGTTCAATGCTCTCTAGCTGATCAGGTTCAATGCTCTCTAGCTGATCAGGTCCAGTGCTCTCTAGCTGATCCGGTTTAGTGCTCTCTAGCTGATCAGGTTCAGTGCTCTCTAGCTGATCAGGTTCAGTGCTCTCTAGCTGATCAGTGAAATGCAGCAGTGTACAGAGCATGATGCAACACCACACCTGTCATCACTCAGTGGAATGTGTACAGAACGCTGCCGAGGACACTCCCTACAGCAGGGGGTCTTCAACGTTTTCCAGCCCAAGGACCCCCTAGATGAGAGAGATGAAGCAGGGACCCATTAGCTGAGAGAGAGATGAAGCAGGGACCCCCCACTACATAGTGTTGCAGATTAGACTCGTATAGATTCATAGGCAGCTCTATCATCAGTGTTGTGTGAAACGTATGTTTTTAGTTTGTTTAGACGTGGTCCTTTTCCATTAACATGTTGGGTTTGTGTGTAATGTATCACACAAAGATCTGGTGACCCCCCTCTTATAGCTCTGAGGACGCCCTAGGGGTCACGGACCCCAGGTTGAAGACCCCTGGCCTAGAGCACACATTATTTTACATTTCAAACACAGGAATAAAACATGGGAATAACGGGAGTCTGGAGACTGCAGTGAAATAACGCAGTGACGTCACATGACTCGTCACATGACTGCAGTGAAATAACGTGACGTCACATGACTTGGCAAGTCAGAGTTTGGCAACAGGAGTGGTTTGGCGGCACCGAGGATCCGTTCCATGTTTTGCTTTGAATGCATTCAGACCGGGAACGCATCTGTGTCATTTTTACATTCATTCGGCTATTCAAAAATAGCAGATCTACAAGCTACGAGCTTGTAGATCTGCTATTTTTGAAAAAACGCGAAAATGTGAGCAAATAATGGAATATATACTGTATTGTTTTTCTAAAGCGAACATTTGTAACTCAAATATTTGCTTCTGGGGGGTCCCTGGAACAACATATTTTGAGATGGGGGTCCGCGGCCAAATACATCTCATTTTGGGGGTCCTTGACATACAGTAATTAAGTTTGAGAACCACTGATAATACTGTAGCAACATACACAAAAAGATTTAGAAGACATTTCAGAAGCAAAGATTTGAGTTACAAATGTTCGCTGTAAAAAATACATATAGTCAATGATTTGCAAAAAAAAATCACGATTTTTCTAAAAATTGCAGATCTACAAGCTCATAGCGCGGCACTCGGTGCCGCGCTATGAGCTTGTAGATCTGCTATTTTTGAATAGCCAAAGAAATCGTAAAACGACAAGAGATGCGTTCCCGGATGGAACGGCTCAACCCACAGCACAACGAGGTCATAACATTAAGCTCATAACTCGGACAGGTTATTAAAGTGCAAAAGGCTATTCATATTAATCATCAATTCAAACACAAGGAAAAAGGTGGAATTAGATTTTACAATTATCGTCGTCATTAAGGAAATAACGCCTGGGTTCCGCTCCGTCACTGTGAGCGTGTACAACGGCCACGTGACGGAGCATGACACCGGGGCCTTCATAGAATCATTTACATAAACAGTTCACCGTCTCTGTACGTCCCAAGATGGAGGACGGGGTGCTTGGCGTCCGTTGCCTCTGGCTCTCTCGTCAAGTCTTTGGAATGTTTGAATGTTAGGTTAGTTATAGATAAAAATGGCCGAAGGACAGAGACCCGGCCTCATGAATGTTTCATGAATGAATTTGACACATTTGACAGACTTTATCACATACAGTACAAACACCTCTGCTTCAACAACAACAACAAAAAAAAACCTTGGTTCACAGAATGTGTTTCTTCAACAGAAACACTAAACAAAATGAGGGCTGAACGGTTTTGGGGGAAAAAATCGAACGGCGATTTGTTCGGACCAATGAAGCGACTGTGAGTCAACATTAGATACTGTCAACGTATATTTAAAAAAGGACCATAGCAGTTATTGCATGTTTAGCTCTTTAACTACAAGTCACGCATACGTTAAACAACAAATCACGCTTGAAAAGTCACTTGTACTCCTTGGCGTTTGAACATTGAGATTGAGAAGCTGCTGTTTCCTCTTTTTTAAATTTCAGGTACTAGTGTAAATATGTAGATAACTGCCCCCCCCCCTTCTTCCTTGAAAACAATGGCTTCATGCAAACTGTCAGAACTCATGTAAAGTTTACAGTCTATGACAGTATATATGACACTATATATTTACACACTCACTCCAGAGGGACACTATATATTTACACACTCACTCCAGAGGGACACTATATATTTACACACTCACTCCAGAGGGACACACTGGCCCTCATTTATCAACGCAGCGTATAAACCGCCATATATTTTTCCATATATTCGGCCGTACACCAACGTCGAAGTCACATTTATCAAAGGATCCTACACAGCTGATCCGAGCGTACACTTGGTCCCAGCGTTGATAAATGTCACGGCTGAATTTAAATAACACGCCCTTAAATATTCTCAAAACGCCCCGATTTTACGACATGAAGACGAACCAGAATACGACCAAAGACATGAAAAGCCAATAAGAAACAGTTTCCCCGCTGGCCTCGCCGCATACGCACACGCCTCTCTCTCTCGCTCTCTCGCACACACACACACACACACACACACACACACACACACGCGCCCGCCCAACTTTGTCTTTCATGTCCGTGTCCGTAGCGTAGCGGTACATGAGACTCGGGCGGAATGCAGTGATTCCGTGCCGCCACGTTAATATTGGAGCGTCGGGTTTATCTCCTTAACACAGCCAGGTTGTGTAGCCTACATAACTCTCTATGACATAACTCCATAACATAGGACAAGCTACTGTAAGTTTGTAGACCTCACTGTCCATGAATATTTATCTCGTATATTTCTCTCGTATATTTTTCGTATATTTTTGAAAATAGCAGATCTACAAGCTCACAATGCGTCGCGATGCAACGCTGGCTTGTGAGCTTGTAGATCTGCTATTTTCAATACAGACAGATCTACAATCTTATCTGAATGACTGTTAAAGCAGTTTGTTTAAATTACTTTATAAAATGTTATATTTTCACAGTGATTATTTATTAGTGTAGATATACTTTTAGGAGTGGATTATGTGTCCAGATGCTTGTCAGACAGTCAGACAATGGTGCTCTGCAGGTCTAGAATGGAATAAACGGGCGCAGCCAACGTCAACAACTGGTCTCGACCAGACGTGAGATTTCAGCCTACGGTAGGATGAAGCCCACGTCAGAATATATTGATAAATGCCGAAACGTGCGGTGATCACGCCGTACGCCCATTATTTGGGCTGCACCGCGTTGATAAATGAGGGCCTATATATTTACACACTCACTCCAGAGGGACACTATATATTTACACACTCACTCCAGAGTGACACTATATATTTACACTCACTCCAGAGTGACACTATATATTTACACACTCACTCCAGAGTCCAGAGTGACACTATATATTTACACACTCACTCCAGAGGGACAATATATTCACATACAGTATATATGGGCCAGAGGGACACAGCAGAAACCTCACATCTCTGTATTTTTTTTTCATAAATTAATGCCGTACTTCGCCATTCTATGTCACATAAGTAGCAAAAATAGCCGATCTACAAGCTGAAAACGCTTGTAGATCGGCTATTTTTGCTAGATTTTTTTTAAATTGGAATCCGGAAAACTAACGTTTTAAATATCAAATGCATTTAGTTATACTTATGTTAACTTTATGAACTTAAATACAAATATATTGGACATAAAAAAGACAATAGAATGTTAATACTAGTCATTAAGCTACTAATATAGACTGAAGTCATTAAAGCGGGTCATGTTTGCATGTTAGGAATCATAGCAGCTGAAATCAATAATATATCACTATTCTGATATTAACCTGCGGGCCGTGTTCAGTGAAGGTGGGGGCCGCATGTGGCCCCCGGGCCGCCAGTTGCCCATGTAGGGTCTATGACTTCCACACAGTGAGCTATACATGCAGTAACATAATGGTCCTTTTAGCATACTGTACATTTAAGGATGAAATGAATATTATACTTGAGTCTAAAGCATCTAAATATGACCTGAAGCACCAGAATAGCTGGTTTAGATCCATTTTGGAATGGATCCCCGTTTGTGTTGTAATTTAGATTATACTTTGTGTTCAGCCCTACTAAAAAATACTAAGCCATCCTGTTTTGTGGTCATTGAATAGAAAAACGCAACGGGAACGCATCTGTGTGTCATTTTAAGATTTCTTTGGCCATTCAAAAATAGCAGATATACAAGCTCTACAACTTGTAGATCTGCTATTTTTGAAAAATCTTGAAAATGTGTGCAAATCTTTGAATATAATATGTTTTTAAAGCGAACTCAAATCTTGGCTTCTGGGAGATTCTACAAATGTCTTCTAATGTTCTAAATCCTGAAAACTCATGTTGCTATAACTCAAACTCTTTTCCTGTCAAGGACCCCCATCTCAAAATATTGTGTTCCAGGGACCCAAAGGAGCAAAGTTACAAATGTTTGCAAGTACAAATGTTTGCTTTAAAGATTTAAAAAAATGTTCACGATTTTTCAAACAAGTGCCGTGCAACAAGCTTGTAGATCTGCTATTTTTGAATAGTCAAAGAAATGTTAAAACGACACAGATGCGTTTCCGGGCTTAATGGGTCAATGCTACTTTCTTTAGAGAGAGACATCTCTGGACATGGCACAGTGCATGGAGAGAAACATAAAGACACAAATCATTTCACCAGATAAAGTCTCTTCTGTTTGTCCTGGATGGGAAGGTTATAATTATGTTTCAACGACAGAACGAATGCAGCATCTGGTATGAATGTGTCGTCTCTAGACGTTTCATTTAAGATCTTCAAAGACAAACGTGTGAGGAGATCTAATCTCACTCCCACAAGCACACATATTCTAGCTTGTTTTTGACAACCAGGATTCATTTAAAAACATTCTGTAAATGTAAAAACGATGACTCAGATTCATGTGCTATTAATTAGGAAGGTAGGCTAATAAATACTAAATGTATTTTGGTGTTAATTATTCTCATCTATTCATAACTGCCTTGTGAAACACTTACGGCAAACCTCTACATCTCCAGCTCATAGCTTGTAGATGGGCTATGGGCGCGACTATGTCTAAATGAAGGATAATCTTTTCTCTGACGTCAAACCTCAGGTATTTGTGCGTGTAGTTCAGGAACCACAGGGAGAAAAAAAACGTAAATATATTCAAGCATCAATTAAAAGGCTCCATGGAGATTTAAAATGATACATGGTCTGGTCCAGAGAAGAACAGTAGAAAATCTGTTTTATAAACCACATACAGTAGGTCACAGAGCGCTCAAATGGGTATCTTTTTGTTAAAGGAGTAGTTCACCCAAAAAATGAATTATTTTCTATCAATTGCACACCCCATGAAGCCTTGAATCCATGGATCTATTTTTGTTTTTGTGGCATTCCTAAGACAATAATTTGATTCCCATCTCCTACCGGCTAATGTATCCGGTAGGAGACACAAAGTAGATTATTTGTGTCTCCTACCAGATACACACCCGGTCATCAAATTATCGTCTTAGGAATGCCACAAAAACTAAAATAAATCCATGAATTCAAGGCTTCATGGGGTGTGTAATTGATAGAAAATAAGTAATCTTTTGGGTGAACTCCTCCTTTAAACACAGGAACATGGCTCAAATAGCTTTTCCGAGGACAAACGTTATCATGATCCTGCGGATGACGACTCAAGCTTGAATTGTGAACTTTTGCCTTGGGGGTCTTAAAGCGTGTTTATGGCTTATTTATCATAACGTAACGTTGTTCCTATGCTTGGAGACAGGCAGTAGAGACGGCCTATCAAAATGGCAGATTTCACAGCAGTTTAAACTGTACTATATTATAATAATAACCCATGTTTATGAACCCATGTGGCGTTAAAACAAACGTGTTTGCAGTGGTGTAAAGTACCTAAGCACATTTACTTAAGTACTGTACAATTTTGAGGTATTTGTACTTTTCTTGAGTATTTCCAATTTCCAATACTTTTACTTCTACTCCGCTACATCTCAGAGGCAAATATTGTACTTTTACTCCACTACAATTATTTGAAAACTTTAGTTTCTAGTAAATATTCAGATATAAATAATGAAATTATGAAACATATATCAACCACTTTAGCCCTGTTTTATACCTAGGCTATTTGAAAATAGCAGATCTACAAGCTCACAACGCGTCGCATCGCGACTGTGAGCTTGTAGATCTGTTGTGAGCTTGTAGATCTGCTATTTTCAAACATTGTTGTACTTTTACTTTTGGTACTTTAAAGGACAACTTTGTTTTAGATTGTAATTAAAGTAAATAAAAGATGAGTGTTAAAATATTTAAATGTACTGCTTTCTATCGTTTTAGCAATTTTCGCGATCTTTTTTTACAGTGGGCGGGGGCATTCTGTCCGGTGGCTAAATATGTCTTTTTTTTACACAATAATCCTGCGTTTTCTTTATTATTATGTACAGTAGCTCTTCTAGCCCCCAATAACTCACATCTGGCCATCAAAGACCACCGTACCTTTTTTATTGTGTAAAAAAGACATATTTAGCCACCGGACAGAATGCCCCCGCACACTGTAAAAAAAGATTGTGAAAATTGCTAAAACTATAGAAAGCAGTAAATGAGAAATAAAATAACACTCATCTTTTATTTACTTTAATTACAAGCTAAAAAATGTAAACCTTGGTTGTAAAAAAAACAAAGTTGTCCTTTAAGTACATCTTGATGCCAATACTTTTGTACTTTTTCTCAAGTGATTTTTTTTTATTCTGGACTTTTTTTTTTACTCGTAAGGGTGCACTCCCACCGCACTTTTATTTTACCTCTGGGGCAGAATCTGCCAATGCTTTGTCAATGCAAATGCGTGGATTCTTGGAAAAAATCCGCAAGACCAGGAATCCACGCATTTGCATTGACAAAGCATTGGCAGATTCTGCCCCAGAGGTAAAATAAAAGTGCGGTGGGAGCGCGCCCTAACAGAGTATTTCCACATTGCAGTATCGGTACTTTTACTTAAGTAAAGCATTCGAGTACTTTTCCCACCACTGCAGTGTTTAGTATGAGTTAGCAGGGCGAGTGCTGGAGATGTGTGTGTGTGTAGGAGGCATTACCTGTCACATGGGGGCGCTCTTACGCATACATGTACAAATGAGAGTTTTTTTTTCTTCTTTTTTTTTTGAATAAGTGTCAACAGTGTGTTGTTATGTACAGCGCTGCCACGTTGGTCCCTGTGAGGAGGAGGAGGAGGAGGAGGAGGAGGAGGAGGAGGAGGAGGAGGAGGAGGAGGGAGGTGTCAATATGTCTCCAGTGAGTCGTTGTCCCAGAACAGGTTGGTGACGTCCAGCATGGCCGCCAGGTCCAGGATATGTTTCTGCAGCAGACTGCTCTCCACCGTGTCCTGTCTGGGGAGCTCTGGGTACGACTCAGGGAAACTCCTCACCTCCTGTTAAAGGGTTAGGGTTAGTTAAAGGTAGGGTAAGTTAAAGGGTTAGGGTTAGTTAAAGGTAGGGTTAGTGATTTTCTTTGGTTAAATTAAGTGTTAAATAGCTCTATATTGTGATAGTACTCGTTGCTATAGAGTGTTTGTTCAGTAAAAGGAGTCTCCTTGTCTCTCCAGCTCCTTATAAAACAGAAAATACATTTTCGTTTCAGTTTCAGTTTCATTTCCAATTCTATCCAATCAGGATAGAGAACTCAATCAGGACACAGATTAAACAAGTGCAATATGAAGTGATGACACTAAGAAATGAGCAGGCAAAATTGGAACTGGAACACTATAAAAATGAAGCTTAAAAATGGGTACTTTCTCCTGATTGGCTGAGATTTTGACACCTGCCGGAAAATGTATTTTCTGTTTATTAAAGAGCTGGAGAGACAGGGAGACTCCTGTTACTGAACAAACACTCTATAGCAATGATTACTATCACAATATAGTGCTTTAACCTTTTAACAAAATACTTTTTGTTTTAACCAAAAAATATCACTTACCCTACCTTTAAATATCACTTACCCTACCTTTAAATATCACTTACCCTACCTTTAACAACATTACATTATTATTATTATCATTATCCTCCTATAATTCCACAAACCTCTGAATTGTTCTGCCCGGTTCTCCTCAGTGGCTGGAGCTACAGTATTGATCTCAAATTGCACACACACAGCCATTGACCATTACCATGTGCATGGAACTGCGAAACCCCCTTTTTTTGATATCACTAAAATCTCAGCTTTTTGTGTTCGCTGGCCCCCGGGTTGCCAGATCATGTGCGCATATCCCCCCACGGGTATGGTCTAGTATTACATAATTAAAGATACACACGATCCTTTTTTTCCAGGTTTTTGTAACCCCTTTTACACCCGGTGCCAATTATCTAAGTGATCCTGGGCGCTACACTCCCCCCGCCAGCCTAGGGGGGCCAGGGCCGAGCTCATGCCTCCTTTCAATGCATGAGAGCCAACTGACCTTCTTATCACCTGACAGGGGGGAGTTTCCCCGGTAGGACGTAGCGCGTGGAAGGAACACGTTATTGCAACCAGTTCTTTTCCCCTCCATCAGGCGCCCCGGCTGACCAGGGGGAGGCAGTATAGAGACCAGGATTACTGCATGTTTTTTGTGAGGGTATTAACTACCCTAGGAGACACGGGGAGAACATGCACACTCCACACAGAGTAGGCCCTTTCACCAACCCCACCTAGGGTATGGGCGCTGATGATGCGTAGGAGAAGACACGCCCACAGCGTCCCCGGCAGGAATCGAACCCAGGGGGTTCGATTCCCACCGGGAACGCTGTAGGAGCTGGGTACACGCCATCCTTAACACTATAACCTAAGCATAACCGTAACCCCAATCTGGGAACAGATCACCAAATAAAAAATGAAAAACAGCGCCTTCTGCTGTTTTTTACTATTTCACTTAGCTCTGGGGGAAGCTTGATGGAGCACCAGTGTGCAATGAAACCGGGGTTTTGGTCTGCCCTCAGCCCTCCACTTCCGGTGGTGCGACTATGTTTTCATTCCCACTAACAATATTTCTACACGGAACACTAACACCACTTCTCCCAGAGAACATGGATGGTTTTGGTTATAAGCCCACTTGTTTCTATGATGAAAGAGCAAGTTAAAATGTGAATATCTTTCCGTGGTTTTGTCTGCTCTGAGGACGCTATTGTTAAATGAGTTTCGGTTTGTTTCTAGAGGGGAAGGATCGACAGACACGTAAATCCCACCCACTACATTTGATTGGGTAAAGCGCGGCCTGCTTCCTGATCTGAAGGCACGCCCACTTGTAGGCCAGTGCGTACGCGATATGACAAACCCCCCCCCCCCCGACAGATTCAAACGTAGAGCAGAATCTGTTCTTGAGAGATTACCTTAACTCTAACCCTGCCTATATATAGAGAGAGTCTGGAACTACACCTCCTGAATGTTATATAGAGTCTGGAACTACACCTCCTGAATGTTATATAGAGTCTGAACTACACCTCCTGAATGTTATATAGAGTCTGAACTACACCTCCTGAATGTTATATAGAGTCTGAACTACACCTCCTGAATGTTATATAGAGTCTGGAACTACACCTCCTGAATGTTATATAGAGTCTGAACTACACCTCCTGAATGTTATATAGAGTCTGAACTACACCTCCTGAATGTTATATAGAGTCTGAACTACACCTCCTGAATGTTATATAGAGTCTGAACTACACCTCCTGAATGTTATATAGAGTCTGAACTACACCTCCTGAATGTTATATAGAGTCTGAACTACACCTCCTGAATGTTATATAGAGTCTGAACTACACCTCCTGAATGTTATATAGAGTCTGAACTACACCTCCTGAATGTTATATAGAGTCTGGAACTACACCTCCTGAATGTTATATAGAGTCTGAACTACACCTCCTGAATGTTATATAGAGTCTGAACTACACCTCCTGAATGTTATATAGAGTCTGAACTACACCTCCTGAATGTTATATAGAGTCTGAACTACACCTCCTGAATGTTATATAGAGTCTGAACTACACCTCCTGAATGTTATATAGAGTCTGAACTACACCTCCTGAATGTTATATAGAGTCTGAACTACACCTCCTGAATGTTATATAGAGTCTGAACTACACCTCCTGAATGTTATATAGAGTCTGAACTACACCTCCTGAATGTTATATAGAGTCTGAACTACACCTCCTGAATGTTATATAGAGTCTGAACTACACCTCCTGAATGTTATATAGAGTCTGAACTACACCTCCTGAATGTTATATAGAGTCTGAACTACACCTCCTGAATGTTATATAGAGTCTAGAACTACACCTCCTGAATGTTATATAGAGTCTGAACTACACCTCCTGAATGTTATATAGAGTCTGAACTACACCTCCTGAATGTTATATAGAGTCTAGAACTACACCTCCTGAATGTTATATAGAGTCTGAACTACACCTCCTGAATGTTATATAGAGTCTGAACTACACCTCCTGAATGTTATATAGAGTCTGGAACTACACCTCCTGAATGTTATATAGAGTCTGAACTACACCTCCTGAATGTTATATAGAGTCTGAACTACACCTCCTGAATGTTATATAGAGTCTAGAACTACACCTCCTGAATGTTATATAGAGTCTGAACTACACCTCCTGAATGTTATATAGAGTCTGAACTACACCTCCTGAATGTTATATAGAGTCTGAACTACACCTCCTGAATGTTATATAGAGTCTAGAACTACACCTCCTGAATGTTATATAGAGTCTGAACTACACCTCCTGAATGTTATATAGAGTCTGAACTACACCTCCTGAATGTTATATAGAGTCTGGAACTACACCTCCTGAATGTTATATAGAGTCTGAACTACACCTCCTGAATGTTATATAGAGTCTGAACTACACCTCCTGAATGTTATATAGAGTCTAGAACTACACCTCCTGAATGTTATATAGAGTCTGAACTACACCTCCTGAATGTTATATAGAGTCTGAACTACACCTCCTGAATGTTATATAGAGTCTGAACTACACCTCCTGAATGTTATATAGAGTCTAGAACTACACCTCCTGAATGTTATATAGAGTCTGAACTACACCTCCTGAATGTTATATAGAGTCTGAACTACACCTCCTGAATGTTATATAGAGTCTGAACTACACCTCCTGAATGTTATATAGAGTCTGAACTACACCTCCTGAATGTTATATAGAGTCTGAACTACACCTCCTGAATGTCTCTGCAGCCAAACAGCCAGAACAACACGGTGAGAACAGAGGAACAACACGGTGAGAACAGAGGAACAACACAGTGAGAACAGAGGAACAACACAGTGAGAACAGAGGAACAACACGGTGAGAACAGAGGAACAACACGGTGAGAACAGAGGAACAACACAGTGAGAACAGAGGAACAACACAGTGAGAACAGAGGAACAACACGGTGAGAACAGAGGAACAACACAGTGAGAACAGAGGAACAACACGGTGAGAACAGAGGAACAACACAGTGAGAACAGAGGAACAACACGGTGAGAACAGAGGAACAACACGGTGAGAACAGAGGAACAACACAGTGAGAACAGAGGAACAACACGGTGAGAACAGAGGAACAACACGGTGAGAACAGAGGAACAACACAGTGAGAACAGAGGAACAACACGGTGAGAACAGAGGAACAACACAGTGAGAACAGAGGAACAACACAGTGAGAACAGAGGAACACGGTGAGAACAGAGGAACAACACAGTGAGAACAGAGGAACAACACGGTGAGAACAGAGGAACAACACAGTGAGAACAGAGGAACAACACAGTGAGAACAGAGGAACAACACAGTGAGAACAGAGGAACAACACAGTGAGAACAGAGGAACAACACAGTGAGAACAGAGGAACAACACAGTGAGAACAGAGGAACAACACAGTGAGAACAGAGGAACAACACAGTGAGAACAGAGGAACAACACAGTGAGAACAGAGGAACAACACAGTGAGAACAGAGGAACAACACAGTGAGAACAGAGGAACAACACGGTGAGAACAGAGGAACAACACGGTGAGAACAGAGGAACAACACAGTGAGAACAGAGGAACAACACAGTGAGAACAGAGGAACAACACGGTGAGAACAGAGGAACACAGTGAGAACAGAGGAACAACACGGTGAGAACAGAGGAACAACACAGTGAGAACAGAAGAACACAGGGACAACAGAGAACAGAGGAACACGGTGAGAACAGAGGAACACGGTGAGAACAGAGCTACGTACCCTGAACAGCTTGTGGAGTCTCAGAGCGGCGGAGCAGAACACAAAGCGGATGAGCAGCAGTCGTAGGAACTCGTCACCGAAGAATTGTAAAAAAGCTTGATCTGTGAACACAACGATCATGTGCTCAGGTAGGACACCTACTGGCTGATCAGAGGCATTGCATGGAACTATTTTTTCCCGGTACATTCCCCATCTCATGGAACCAGGGACGGATTAACCCCCGCACGGGCCCCTGGGCCCACTATTTTACCCCCCCCCCCCTTTTTTTATTTATTAATTAATTATTTTTTTTTTTTTGCAAAAAAGTATTTTTTTTGTGGGGATAGTGAAAGTTACAGGTATGATGTGTATGATATGAAATCCTTAATCATATTCCATCATATATGGAAGGGCCCCAGGAGCCCTTGAAGGGCCTCAAACCCAGTGAGAATCACTGCTGTAAATACAGAGGAGGGGCCCCACCCACACATTTGATATTTGATGAATCTATAAGTTTCATTTTAGTAAATTGTCGATGGCAGCGTGGCCCCAGTTCCCCCGAAGGGCCCCTGAGAGTCAAGGGCCCCTGGGAGTCAAGGACCCCTGAGAGTCAAGGACCCCTGAGAGTCAAGGGTCCCTGGGAGCCACGGCCCCCGGCGGCCCAATGGCTAACACAGCCCTACATGGAACCCAGCTATCTCAAGAGTTTATTCATCAAGTTATCATGTGTGTATGTATGTGTGTGTGTGTGTGTGTGCGTGCGTGCGTGCGTGCGTGCGTGCGTGCGTGCGTGCGTGCGTGCGTGCGTGCGTGTGTGTGTGTGTGTGCTACCTATGGTTCGTGATCGAGTTATCAGCTGTCCTATGTCGTGGTAGACTTTCCTCAGAAAGTCTTGGGCGCGCTCCCACAGCGCGTGGCGGACGCTGCTCAGGCCGCACACGGAGAAGAACGCCAGCAGAGGGCAGTACAGGAACAGTGTGAAGAGGCTGCCGCGCTGAGACTGGTCTGAGAAGAAGAGCACGATGACAGCATTATTAACACCTTCAGTCAGGGAACGCATACCGTGACGTTTTTAGAGTTATTTGGCTATTCAAAAACAGCAGATCTACAAGCTCATAGCGCGGCACTTGGTGGCACGCTATGAGCTTGTAGATCTGCTATTTTTTGATTAGCCATTTTGTCATTTTTAGATTTTTATAAATCTAAAAATGACACCGATGCGTTCCCGGTCTTAAAGGGGTAACACACATCTGTTGTGTCACCTTCATGAGACTTTTAGTTGATGATTAATGGTCAATAATAGCGATTAATAATGATTTAATTGTGTTTTTCTGCGTTAGTAAAAATTACATTTTCTTTTTGTCTTTTATGCATTGTATACAAACAACTTCACAGAGCAGATATGACACAACTTAAATATACAAACACTATTACTGGAATGAATACATGACAGTGACTGATAGCTATGATTAGAAAATAAATAATGTACTATTTTATACTTATTTTGTTCAATAACAGGGAAAATAGCCAATCTACCGGTTCACAACACATCTTATAGATGCTATTTTATGTCTAAAACTGTTATTTTTTATTTTATGTATGAAACTGTTTCAACATGTTTTCCTACAATCCCCCAACATAAAGACCGCGGGATGGAAGTGGTTAAAGAATGTTGACAAAAACATAGAATAATGATGGAAAGATTTCTGTTCATTTCATCCTGCTGTTTTTATCATAATTATGTCAGGCGCGTGCGTGTGTGCGTGTGTGTGCGTGTGTGTGTGCTCGTGTGTGTGCGTGTGTGTGTGTCTGCGTATGTGTGCGTGTGTGTGTGTGTGCATGTGTGTGCGTGTGTGTGTGTGCATGTGTGTGTGTGTGTGTGTGTGTGGGAGTAGGTGGTGTGAACACGGAGGTGAAGCACCGGTGACACGCTAATGTTGTTTTCATAGCAACTTAAACACACCCGTCGTAACTACCATCGTTACTGTAGAGATGTGCAGGATGATTTTGTGGAAAACTGTTATGTTGCTTTAGACGAATGCATTGTTGTCTTTACTCTGAAAGCGTGGTTGCAGGTTTTACCATCTAAACTTAACCTCTCCATCTGGTTTCCAGGCAACCATGCTCCTCACTGTATACATCATGGTCATGAACAAATAGCTGAAACCATGTCCCACATCTTAAATGGGTGCCATGTATACAGGGGACTCTACATAAGTAGGCATGACAGAATAGTGGATCTGATATCTAAAGATATCTCTTCTATTTTCAGGTCCTCCATCATGCTGTATAAGCATTCTACTGTGAAGCCGAGCATGTTTAACCTGTGTAATGATGATTCTGTGTTCTCTAACATTATAACATGTTTAACCTGTGTAATGATGATTCTGTGTTCTCTAACATTATAACATGTTTAACCTGTGTAATGATGATTCTGTGTTCTCTAACATTATAGCATGTTTAACCTGTGTAATGATGATTCTGTGTTCTCTAACATTATAACATGTTTAACCTGTGTAATGATGATTCTGTGTTCTCTAACATTATAGCATGTTTAACCTGTGTAATGATGATTCTGTGTTCTCTAACATTATAACATGTTTAACCTGTGTAATGATGATTCTGTGTTCTCTAACATTATAACATGTTTAGCCTGTGTAATGATGATTCTGTGTTCTCTAACATTATAGCATGTTTAACCTGTGTAATGATGACTCTGTGTTCTCTAACATTATAACATGTTTAACCTGTGTAATGATGACTCTGTGTTCTCTAACATTATAACATGTTTAACCTGTGTAATGATGATTCTGTGTTCTCTAACATTATAGCATGTTTAACCTGTGTAATGATGATTCTGTGTTCTCTGACATTATAACATGTTTAACCTGTGTAATGATGATTCTGTGTTCTCTAACATTATAGCATGTTTAACCTGTGTAATGATGATTCTGTGTTCTCTAACATTATAACATGTTTAACCTGTGTAATGATGATTCTGTGTTCTCTGACATTATAACATGTTTAACCTGTGTAATGATGATTCTGTGTTCTCTAACATTATAACATGTTTAATCTGTGTAATGATGATTCTGTGTTCTCTAACATTATAACATGTTTAACCTGTGTAATGATGATTCTGTGTTCTCTAACATTATAACATGTTTAACCTGTGTAATGATGATTCTGTGTTCTCTAACATTATAACATGTTTAACCTGTGTAATGATGATTCTGTGTTCTCTAACATTATAACATGTTTAACCTGTGTAATGATGATTCTGTGTTCTCTAACATTTCAGCATGTTTAACCTGTGTAATGATGATTCTGTGTCCTCTAACATTATAACATGTTTAACCTGTGTAATGATGATTCTGTGTTCTCTAACATTATAACATGTTTAACCTGTGTAATGATGATTCTGTGTTCTCTAACATTATAACATGTTTAACCTGTGTAATGATGATTCTGTGTTCTCTAACATTATAACATGTTTAACCTGTGTAATGATGATTCTGTGTTCTCTAACATTATAACATGTTTAACCTGTGTAATGATGATTCTGTGTTCTCTAACATTATAACATGTTTAACCTGTGTAATGATGATTCTGTGTTCTCTAACATTATAACATGTTTAACCTGTGTAATGATGATTCTGAGTTCTCTAACATTATAACATGTTTAGCCTGTGTAATGATGATTCTGTGTTCTCTAACATTATAACATGTTTAACCTGTGTAATGATGACTCTGTGTTCTCTAACATTATAACATGTTTAGCCTGTGTAATGATGATTCTGTGTTCTCTAACATTATAACATGTTTAACCTGTGTAATGATGATTCTGTGTTCTCTAACATTATAACATGTTTAACCTGTGTAATGATGATTCTGTGTTCTCTAACATTATAACATGTTTAACCTGTGTAATGATGATTCTGTGTTCTAAGTCGCTTTGGATAAAAGCGTCTGCTAAATGACTGTAATGTAATGTAATGTATAACATGTTTAACCTGTGTAATGATGACTCTGTGTTCTCTAACATTATAACATGTTTAGCCTGTGTAATGATGATTCTGTGTTCTCTAACATTATAACATGTTTAGCCTGTGTAATGATGACTCTGTGTTCTCTAACATTATAACATGTTTAACCTGTGTAATGATGATTCTGTGTTCTCTAACATTATAACATGTTTAACCTGTGTAATGATGACTCTGTGTTCTCTAACATTATAACATGTTTAACCTGTGTAATGATGATTCTGTGTTCTCTAACATTATAACATGTTTAACCTGTGTAATGATGACTCTGTGTTCTCTAACATTATAACATGTTTAACCTGTGTAATGATGACTCTGTGTTCTCTAACATTATAACATGTTTAACCTGTGTAATGATGACTCTGTGTTCTCTAACATTATAACATGTTTAGCCTGTGTAATGATGATTCTGTGTTCTCTAACATTATAACATGTTTAACCTGTGTAATGATGACTCTGTGTTCTCTAACATTATAACATGTTTAACCTGTGTAATGATGACTCTGTGTTCTCTAACATTATAACATGTTTAACCTGTGTAATGATGACTCTGTGTTCTCTAACATTATAACATGTTTAACCTGTGTGATGATGATTCTGTGTTCTCTAACATTATAACATGGTTAACCTGTGTAATGATGATTCTGTGTTCTCTAACATTATAACATGTTTAACCTGTGTAATGATGATTCTGTGTTCTCTAACATTATAACATGTTTAACCTGTGTAATGATGATTCTGTGTTCTCTAACATTATAACATGTTTAACCTGTGTAATGATGATTCTGTGTTCTCTAACATTTCAGCTAACACCCTGATGTCATTGTTGTTAATGAGAACCATAGGGAGGTGTTCATTCTGGAGGTCGGCTGTACTTTTGATTACAGCTTAGAGGAAGCCTTCATAACCAAAGTGCTAAAATATCATCAGCTAGAGCAGACCATCTCTCAGCTAGGCTACAGATGTAAACTTTTGGTTTTTTTTTAATCTTTGGTAGTCTAGGACACGTGCAAAAGTGGGTTGTGAGGGACCTGCAAATGGCCGGCCTCTCCAAAAGGAGGGCTAAACAATTAGCAAGGTACTGCTCATTATCAGCTATTATAGGAAGCCGCTCAATATGGAGGAGGCGTTGTTTCCTTTACCCATGATTGTTGTCTGCTGTGTTTGACAAGTATGCTAACGTTTTTTTTTGTATGTAACAATGCTCTGCTTTAAATGCACTTTGTAACTGACTGTTTTCCCTTTATCTCTGTGTGAGTGTGTGTGTGTGTGTGTGTGTGTGTGTGTGTGTGTGTGTGTGTGTGTGTGTGTGTGTGTGTGTGTGTGTGTGTGTGTGTGTGACTGTGTGTGTAGTGATGCAGAGAAGAAAGAAAAAACATGTAACCTTGAACACTCTTGGGATAAAGTGTAGGAGAGAGCAGACACACCAAGGGCTGGCCAAAAAGGTTAGTGAAGTTCTTAATGGAAACACAAAGGACAGAGAGAGTTACATACAGTGTTAGTATTATATGCACACATACAGTATATTCAACATACATCATATATAAACACTTATATCTGTACATGCTTTTGTCTGCAAATAAGCACTTATTCATACTTAACCCATTAATAGCTGGAACGCATCTGTGTGTCATTTTTTGATTTGAGCTAAAAAGCATTATTTGACACTTTGGCTATTCAAAAATAGCAGATCTACAAGCGTATAAATCTGCAATTTTTTTTTTAATCGTGAAACTGTGTGCAAATCTTTGAATATATATTTGTTTAACACAAGCCAATCGCATAGATCTACACGAAGTGGTCTTTTTTCTTTCTTTTTTCCTCGCAGGTTCACATTTCATTGTAGGTCTCGTTCGCCGCGACACATTTCATTGTAGCACCACCGAAACGGAATTATCCATATCCGGAGATTTTCGTTCCCATCCACCTCCACTCTAAAGCGGAAACTAAATCTCCAGATTCTCGGTTGTTGTTTTTCTCATCGCTGATCGCTGTTTAACACAAACCGCTGTAGCTTCAAGATGGCGGATCGCCGATCGAAACGGTCTTCGCTGGCCGTCTCACACAGCTACCCTGTGTGTCTACAAACAGTTTAATGTGCGATTATAACGGATTTAGTGAGGTCTGTGGCGACGTGAAAAAAACAAAAAAACAACAATAAATCACTGGCACTGGTGAGTACATTATGATATTAAACTCTGACGTGGAATGTGTTAAAGTCAACACTTTTAACTCAAACCTTTGGCAGTACACTGCACCACTTTATAGTTGTCAGGTAGTCATAAGATCGTTATGCATTTCACACTACAGTACACAACTCTCTTTGTGGAAATCGTCTGTCATAATAATATCGCTGTGGTTTTGATGATTGATCACTCACTGCACCATTTCACCAGGATGCCATCCAGACCCCAGATATTTTGTTCTTATTCCATTAATTAACATATATATGTTTTAATCCTATATGTGTTGCTTATTGTCTCTCATGTTTGTTCTACTTGATGAGGGCAAGTGTAATTACCCTCAGAGTTCAATAAAGCATTTCTATTCGATTCTTTCCGTATCACCGACGTCTGTCTGTTCACGAAAACGTGCAAGTTACCCTGAGGCAGGAGACAGGAGCCTAATGATTTTCTTTAAATTATTCTCTCTCTGTCTCTCTGCGCGCGCACACGCACGCACGCACGCACGCACGCACGCACGCACGCACGCACGCACGCACGCACGCACGCACGCACGCACACACACACACACACACACACACACACACACACACACACACACACACACACACACACACACACACACACACACACACACACACACACACACACACACACACACACACACACACACACACACACACACACACACACACACACACACACACACACACACACACACACACACACACACACAGTGAGCTTGTAGATCAGCTATTTCATGCAACAAAGTGTAAATGAAGACATAAAGCAGGGGTTCTCAAACTTTTTTAGCCCAGTAACCCCCTCATCCTCGCAACGCTGATAAGCATAATATGCTTATCTGTGTTCTGGGAGTATATTATAACCACATTGTGAGCATTTAGATGCCATTGGAACTATTTGTATAAAAATGTTTCAATCCAAATCATTCAGACCCATTTCATAGTCATACACAGAAACCACTACTATATGTTTATTATTCAAATTGCTTTTGAGCAAAACCTGACAGCACACTTTTCAAGTAACTGATCTTAATAGTTTTCATGAAATGAACACTTCTATAGTCCTAATAAAAACAGTATGTAAAATGACCAGTCTAATGGTGACTTAGGTGCTTCAATTTTTAAATAGTAAACTTATTGTTAAGGATGTTTGATATTGACCTTATGTCAGTTATCTGATTATCTGACCAATATCTGATATTTCAATATTGTCCAACTCTTAATTTCCGATTCCTATATCAACCGATACGGATATAAGCGGTATCTTTTCACCAAAAGTCAACTAATTGTCATGTAACAACATCACATATCTAATCAAGTAAAATAGCGATAATATCAATATAATATCTAATAAATATCTAATACATCTAATATAATACAGTGATGTTGTTAGGTTTTCAATTATATTAGTCCTGGGTCTCATTTCTCAGCAAAAGCCCTTGAACATAAAATATGATGGAATATGATTAAGGATTACTGTGATTATAAACTACTGTGATTACTGTGATTATAAACTACTGTGATTACTGTGATTATAAACTACTGTGATTACTGTGATTATAAACTACTGTGATTACTGTGATTATAAACTACTGTGATTACTGTGATTATAAACTACTGTGATTACTGTGATTATAAACTACTGTGATTACTGTGATTATAAGATTATAAGGTAAGCTCACATTTCAGATCACACACACCATACAGTAAGAACTCCTGTAACTTTCACTAGCCCCCCCCCCCCCATTAAAATAAATAAATAAATAAAATCACATATAATAACACTTACATATACATAAGGTATATGTAAGTGTTATTTAAGACATAAGGTACATTGTAAGTGTTATTTAATACATAAGGTACCTTGTAAGTGTTATTTAAGACATAAGGTACCTTGTAAGTGTTATTTAAGACATAAGGTACCTTGTAAGTGTTATTTAAGACATAAGGTACCTTGTAAGTGTTATTTAATACATAAGGTACCTTGTAAGTGTAAATAAAGACATAAGGTACCTTGTAAGTGTTATTTAAGACATAAGGTACCTTGTAAGTGTTATTTAAGACATAAGGTACCTTGTAAGTGTTATTTAAGACATAAGGTACCTTGTAAGTGTTATTTAATACATAAGGTACCTTGTAAGTGTAAATAAAGACATAAGGTACCTTGTAAGTGTTATTTAAGACATAAGGTACCTTGTAAGTGTTATTTAAGACATAATGTACCTTGTAAGTGTTATTTAAGACATAAGGTACCTTGTAAGTGTTATTTAAGACATAAGGTATATGTAAGTGTTATTTAAGACATAAGGTACCTTGTAAGTGTTATTTAAGACATAAGGTACCTTGTAAGTGTTATTTAAGACATAAGGTACCTTGTAAGTGTTATTTAAGACATAAGGTATATGTAAGTGTTATTTAAGACATAAGGTACCTTGTAAGTGTTATTTAAGACATAAGGTATATGTAAGTGTTATTTAAGACATAAGGTATATGTAAGTGTTATTTAAGACATAAGGTATATGTAAGTGTTATTTAAGACATAAGGTATATGTAAGTGTTATTTAAGACATAAGGTATATGTAAGTGTTATTTAAGACATAAGGTATATGTAAGTGTTATTTAAGACATAAGGTACCTTGTAAGTGTTATTTAAGACATAAGGTACCTTGTAAGTGTTATTTAAGACATAAGGTACCTTGTAAGTGTTATTTAAGACATAAGGTACCTTGTAAGTGTTATTTAAGACATAAGGTACCTTGTAAGTGTAAATGAAGACATAAGGTACCTTGTAAGCCGAGCTGTTGGATGAATCCACGATGACAAACAGAGGTTTCCTGGTGAAAGGGAACAGATCTCCAGGATGAAGGCTGTAGAAAGAACAGACATTCCATATGAACATAAAATACAAATGTTTACAGATCATCTCTAGCCTCTTGGTGTGTGAGCAGAGCTTTATTCAACAGAGACTATCAGTGTGTATCTTCATGTTAATGTGTAGATCCTCAATACTTAGAAAACATGTCATTGGTCTGCTCTTTTTCCCCCTCTAACTCTTTGCCGAAAATAGCAGATCTACAAGCTCACAACGCCTCGCAGCGCGAGGCGTTGTGAGCTTGTAGATCTGCTATTTTTGTCTCCGCCAGGCCGAAAGGCATGGCGAGAGAGTATGTTTTGCACCCTGTCCGTCCGTCCGTGTGTCCGTGTGTGTGTCCTTCTGTCTGTGAACAGCTAATCTCCGGCACCTGTTGGCCCGGTCGCTGCGAAACTGTGCACACACACTCCCTGGATGCCAATTCAGAACCTCTGGCCCAAATCTTTCAGATTGGCCTGTTATAGCGCCACCAGGAGGCCGATTTGTGTAAAACACATTTTTTTATACTACTCCTACAGATTTTGTCCAAACATCACACAAATCGATACACAGTATCTCTATAGTCATGTGATCAACACGGATCTGTCTGATTTGCCATATTCCATCCTGATTGGCTAAGGTTGGCTTCCAAAGTTTGCAGGATTGGTCTGTTTTGAACAAAATGCCTCAAATCACGAACGCAGCTTGCAATTTCCGTGAAATTTCACACGCACATTCCCACTAGGCCGAGGAAGAAATGCCACCCTTTTCACATTGGCCTGTTATAGCGCCACCAGCAGGTCTAATTTAGCTAAACAGATTTTTGGAACAAAATGCCTCAAATCATGAATGCAGTGTCTGATTGACCGTGAAAGACCCAAGAATAAATGCCACCCTTTTCACATTGGCCTATTACAGCGCCACCAGGAGGCCACAATAACGTGCCTGACCTGGCGGAGACCTGTGCTCTGAGGAGCTCTTCTTCTAGTTTGGCTAATGTTCCCCTCAGAATAGTGATGTTAATGTAAAAGAATAACATTTTAAAAAGTTCCAATATGAATCCTTACCAGTGCATCTCTTTCTGGGACTGGTTCCGTTTCTGCACCGTCTCCCCGTTCAGCACGTCTCTGTTCGTATTGGTCAGGACTCCTCCCATTTCATATGGACCTATAGAAAACACACAATCCATTTCATATGGACCTATAGGAAACACACAATCCATTTCATATGGACCAATAGGAAACACACAATCCATTTCATATGGACCAATAGGAAACACACAATCCATTTCATATCGACCAATAGGAAACACACAATCCATTTCATATGGACCAATAGGAAACACGCATATTTAATCCATATCAGTGTTAATTTTGTCGACTAAAATTATGACGAAAAATGTCCGTCAACTGTTTTCGGAAAATATATTAAAACTAAATAAATTCATTGGATATAAATAAATCAGATTTGACCATTTGTATGGATGAGTCACTATACCTTCATAATCCGTGCGTCCGTTGGGGAACACTCCGGTAGCAGAGAGGTAAACCAGCAGAACGCTGTTTGCAGGAAGTTCCTGGAAGGAACGACAGCCATGAAAACAACAAACTTAAATATTGTATTTATTTTAGAAACAGTTCATCTTTTACTCAAGAGGGGCAAAGCCCGTCACAAGTTGATGATGTCATGTGTCCATGTGTGGTCCAGCCCTATGGAATGTATGTGCAAAAAAAAGTATTAAATAGTATTAAAAGTTGTTTTTAATTTTCACATTCATTCCATAAAGTCCATAGGGTCATCAACCTGCCACGGGCGTTGTCCCTATTGAGTGAAAGATGAACTGTTTCTAAAATAAATTAAATATTTAAGGTGTTTTTAATTTGACATTTTAGTTATAGAGGACAAGTATAATGTATTAAGCCATATTTGGCTTATTAGCCAGGGATCCTTTTAAGTGTAGCTCCCCTATACAATACCCTGCATGTCAGCCAGGCAAACGGTGGCCTTTCTCTAGACAAAAAAGTTGGCTCTCACGTAAATAAATGGTAAATGGTGTATTATATAGCGCTTTTATCCAAAGCGCTTTACATAGAGTGTGCATTACATTCACCCATTCATACACACACTCACACACACACACACTCACACACACACACACACACACACACACACCGATGGCAGAGGAAACCATGCAAGGCACCAACCTGCTCATCTGGCGCAATTAGGGGTTCAGCGTCTTGCTCAAGGACACTTTGACACTAACTCTGGGGGAGCCCACAGGGATCCAACTGGAAACCCTGCAGTTCCCATTCGGCCGCTCTACCCGCCACTCTACCCCTGAGCCACTGAATAAGTACTTTACCTTAAAATAAATAAATGCCTTCTTACCTTAAAAGAGGCGGACAGAAAGGTGAAGAGTTGGCTGAACGTCGGCTTGTATAATAAATACTTGTGAGGATTTTCTCTCTTGGCCGGCTTCTCACTGGGTTCCTGAGAAGAAACCACCATCTATTAAACACATTACGGTAAGTTATGATGCTGTTGACCATCTATTAAACACATTACGGTAAGTTATGATGCTGTTGACCATCTATTAAACACATTACGGTAAGTTGTGATGCTGTTGACCATCTATTAAACACATTACGGTAAGTTGTGATGCTGTTGACCATCTATTAAACACATTACGGTAAGTTATGATGCTGTTGAC
The DNA here is from genome assembly GCF_963454915.1 of Gymnoscopelus microlampas. Lineage (NCBI taxonomy): Eukaryota > Metazoa > Chordata > Actinopteri > Myctophiformes > Myctophidae > Gymnoscopelus > Gymnoscopelus microlampas. Next base: position 1,428,709 of record NC_139958.1, on the reverse strand, counting down.
CATCTATTAAACACATTACGGTAAGTTATGATGCTGTTGACCATCTATTAAACACATTACGGTAAGTTATGATGCTGTTGACCATCTATTAAACACATTACGGTAAGTTATGATGCTGTTGACCATCTATTAAACACATTATGGTAAGTTATGATGCTGTTGACCATCTATTAAACACATTACGGTAAGTTATGATGCTGTTGACCATCTATTAAACACATTACGGTAAGTTATGATGCTGTTGACCATCTATTAAACACATTACGGTAAGTTATGATGCTGTTGACCATCTATTAAACACATTACGGTAAGTTATGATGCTGTTGACCATCTATTAAACACATTACGGTAAGTTATGATGCTGTTGACCATCTATTAAACACATTACAGTAAGTTATGATGCTGCGCTAGTGCATGTCTGCATGTCCGGTCTGGTTACAAACGTTTAAATCCAGGCCATAAAGCTACATATTGTTGAAGGTGTTGTGACTATTATTGTTTGGCATCGGGAAGGAGAGCTGAGTCGGACATCGTTCTTTCTAATTTGTGAAACGTAGGCCTCGTTAGTTATAGGCTGCTGTAGACGACGGATTAAACAAATGTTCTGTGTAAAAAAAAATACATGTTTACAAAATAAAGTCTCATTTTTATTATCATTAGGACTTTGGTGCAAATTCCACACATGAAGAAGGCTGCAGTTCTACTTAAAGAGAGGAAAGCGCAGTTTGCGCTCTCCTCTCAACTGCGCAGCAAAAAAAAACAGAAAAACATTGAAAAAGTGCTCCTCAGAGCACAGGTCTCCGCCAGGTCAGGTAGGTTATTCTGGCCTCCTGGTGGCGCTATAACAGGCCAATGTGAAAAGGGTGCCATTTATTCTTAGGCCTTTCACGGCAATCAGACACTGCATTCATGATTTGAGGCATTTTGTTCCAAAAATGTGTTTTGCTAAATTAGACCTGCTGGTGGCGCTATAACAGGCCAATGTGAAAAGGGTGGCATTTCTTCCTCGGCCTAGTGGGAATGTGCGTGCAAAATGTCACTGAAATTGCATGCTGTGTTCATGATTTGAGGCATTTTGTTCAAAACAAACCAATCCTGCAAACTTTGGAAGCCAATCTTAGGCAATCAGGATGGAATATGGCAAATCAGACAGATCTGTGTTGATCACATGACTATAGAGATACTGTGTACCGATTTGTGTGATGTTTGGACAAAATCTGTAGGAGTAATATATATATATTTTTTTTTCCCGCACAAATCTTGGTGGGGCTATAACAGGCCAATCTGAAAAAATTGGGCCAGAGGTTCTGAATTGGCATCCAGGGAGTGTGTGTGCACAGTTTCGCAGTGGCCGGGCCAACGGTGCCGGAGATTAGCTGCTCACAGACAGAAGGACGGACACACGAACGGACAGGGTGCAAAACATACTCTCTCGCCAGGCCGAGACAATAAAATAAAAATCGATCGACACATGGATAAATGCCCCCGGCACGTCGACACGCAAAATACTGAGCCGTTTACTGTACATCTACGTAAAACAGCCAAACTACATTCATATGAACTGTCACTTCCTATAGAGACTCAATTTCAAAGGCCAGAGTGAGTAGACAGACATGATGTCATCTTATAATGTAGTGAGGTCTCTCCCATGAGCCTGTGGACCCCTGCATGCACATTCCAACGGCTGGGTAAAAAGCTGTTTCCAGAGCATTGAACTCACCAACGTTCCTTGTTTATTAGTCTGTGTGGCCAAGTTCACCGGTTCCCTCTCCAACGCTTGAAGCATGCGGAACATATCGATGGTTAGTTCACTGAACTTCACCTAAAACACACACAAACATATGGATGGTTAGTTCACTGAACTTCACCTAAAACACACACAAACATATGGATGGTTAGTTCACTGAACTTCACCTAAAACACAAACATATGGATGGTTAGTTCACTGAACTTCACCTAAAACAAACACATATGGATGGTTAGTTCACTGAACTTCACCTAAAACAAACACATATGGATGGTTAGTTCACTGAACTTCACCTAAAACAAACACAAACATATGGATGGTTAGTTCACTGAACTTCACCTAAATCAAACAAGGTGGTTTACTTATAAAACAAATATTAAATAAAAGAAGATAGGAATTGAGTAAACACAGCACCTTAACGCATTAAGTAATGAGTCTAACATTCATTAGAAGGACAATATCAGTCATAGAAGCAGAGACGTGTGTTTTAATGAGTCTAACATTCATTAGAAGGACAATATCAGTCACTAGAAGCAGAGACGTGTGTTTTAATGAGTCTAACATTCATTAGAAGGACAATATCAGTCACTAGAAGCAGAGACGTGTGTTTTAATGAGTCTAACATTCATTAGAAGGACAATATCAGTCAATAGAAGAAAGGACGTGTGTTTTCAATGAGTCATGGTTAACATGGAGTGTGAAATTACAATTGGTTTATTCTGATGTCTGAAGTTTAACTATATATATGCTCCTTCTGGCGTCTGAACTTTTCTTCATAAAGGGAGGTGACGTTAACTACAAACTGATGTCATTCAGAACTGCTGATGGACGCTCTCAGAACTTCTCTTCAGAGCTCGTGCACCTCTAGATGTTCTGACTCTCTGAACTGACCTCTAGATGTTCTGACTCTCTGAACTGACCTCTAGATGTTCTGACTCTCTGAACTGACACCTCTATGTACAACCCTTTTTTGGCTCAACAAAGGGAAGTAACTCGTTCTCATGCTATTCATCAAAAATGTGGAACGCCCTACCAAAAGGAGTAAAGGAGTGTAAAACCCTACTCACTTTCAAAACTGCCCTAAAGATACACCTTCAGGACGCTGCAATTCAAAAATGGCCCCTGTCCAAGCCCTAACCTAACCTACCCTACCCCCCTTTTCTTTTTCTTGTACATATTTTCATACCAGTAACCTGTAAACTGATTGTATGACATTCTGTATAGTAGTGTGTATATCTGTCTGTCTCTTATATGTATAGTAGTGTGTATATCTGTCTGTCTCTTATATGTATAGTAGTGTGTATATGTGTCTGTCTCTTATATGTATAGTAGTGTGTATGTGTATGTGTCTGTCTCTTATATGTATAGTAGTGTGTATATGTGTCTGTCTCTTATATGTATAGTAGTGTGTATATCTGTGTGTCTCTTATATGTATAGTAGTGTGTATATCTGTGTGTCTCTTATATGTATAGTAGTGTGTATATGTGTCTGTCTCTTATATGTATAGTAGTGTGTATATGTGTCTGTCTCTTATATGTATAGTAGTGTGTATATGTGTCTGTCTCTTATATGTATAGTAGTGTGTGTATGTGTCTGTCTCTTATATGTATAGTAGTGTGTATATGTGTCTGTCTCTTATATGTATAGTAGTGTGTATATGTGTCTGTCTCTTATATGTATAGTAGTGTGTATATGTGTCTGTCTCTTATATGTATAGTAGTGTGTATATCTGTCTGTCTCTTATATGTATAGTAGTGTGTATATGTGTCTGTCTCTTATATGTATAGTAGTGTGTATATGTGTCTGTCTCTTATATGCATAGTAGTGTGTATATGTGTCTGTCTCTTATATGTATAGTAGTGTGTATATGTGTCTGTCTCTTATATGTATAGTAGTGTGTATATGTGTCTGTCTCTTATATGTATAGTAGTGTGTATATGTGTCTGTCTCTTATATGTATAGTAGTGTGTATATGTGTCTGTCTCTTATATGTATAGTAGTGTGTATATCTGTCTGTCTCTTATATGTATAGTAGTGTGTATATGTGTCTGTCTCTTATATATCATCATGATGTGTGTGTGGGGATCTCATCTTAAACAAGCTCAGTGCTTAATGAGTCTCCCAGTTTAGTAGATCTTGTATTGTTAATTTGTACTTCCATGTACTGTATTTCTCATATCTTACTAAATAAAGTACATCAATCAATCAATCAATCTAGATGTTCTGACTCTCTGAACAGCCGTTTGGGAAAACCTGTCCGAAACCCAACGTAGGAAGGAATATGTATCACTTAGACAGTTGGCACTGGGGGTGAAAAAGGGTTGCAAAATCGTGGAATGAAAAATATTTTGAAAAAAGAAACAGGAATGAGACAGGGTGTTAGTGTGTGGTGAGTGTGAGTCAGAAGGTGTTAGTGTGTGGTGAGACAGGGTGTTAGTGTGTGGTGAGTGTGAGACAGGGTGTTAGTGTGTGGTGAGTGTGAGTCAGAAGGTGTTAGTGTGGTGAGTGTGTGTCAGAAGGTGTTAGTGTGAGGTGAGTGTGAGTCAGAAGGTGTTAGTGTGTGGTGAGTGTGAGTCAGAAGGTGTTAGTGTGTGTGAGTGTGAGTCAGAAGGTGTTAGTGTGTGGTGAGTGTGAATCAGAAGGTGTTAGTGTGTGGTGAGTGTGAGTCAGAAGGTGTTAGTGTGTGGTGAGTGTGAGTCAGAAGGTGTTAGTGTGTGTGTGAGTGTGAGTCAGAAGGTGTTAGTGTGTGTGTGAGTGTGAGTCAGAAGGTGTTAGTGTGTGTGTGAGTGTGAGTCAGAAGGTGTTAGTGTGTGGTGAGTGTGAGTCAGAAGGTGTTAGTGTGTGTGAGTGTGAATCAGAAGGTGTTAGTGTGTGGTGAGTGTGAGTCAGAAGGTGTTAGTGTGTGTGAGTGTGAATCAGAAGGTGTTAGTGTGTGTGTGAGTGAGTCAGAAGGTGTTAGTGTGTGTGAGTGTGAGTCAGAAGGTGTTAGTGTGTGGTCAGAGTGAGTCAGAAGGTGTTAGTGTGTGTGAGTGTGAGTCAGAAGGTGTTAGTGTGTGGTGAGAGTGAGTCAGAAGGTGTTAGTGTGTGTGAGTGTGAGTCAGAAGGTGTTAGTGTGTGTGTGAGTGAGTCAGAAGGTGTTAGTGTGTGTGTGAGTGAGTCAGAAGGTGTTAGTGTGTGTGAGTGTGAGTCAGAAGGTGTTAGTGTGTGTGAGTGTGAATCAGAAGGTGTTAGTGTGTGGTGAGAGTGAGTCAGAAGGTGTTAGTGTGTGTGAGTGTGAATCAGAAGGTGTTAGTGTGTGGTGAGAGTGAGTCAGAAGGTGTTAGTGTGTGTGAGTGTGAGTCAGAAGGTGTTAGTGTGTGTGAGTGTGAATCAGAAGGTGTTAGTGTGTGTGAGTGTGAGTCAGAAGGTGTTAGTGTGTGGTGAGTGTGAGTCAGAAGGTGTTAGTGTGTGGTGAGAGTGAGTCAGAAGGTGTTAGTGTGTGGTGAGAGTGAGTTAGGGTGTTAGTGTGTGGTGAGTGTGAGTCAGAAGGTGTTAGTGTGTGGTGAGTGTGAGTCAGAAGGTGTTAGTGTGTGGTGAGAGTGAGTCAGGGTGTTAGTGTGTGGTGTGTGTGAGTCAGAAGGTGTTAGTGTGTGGTGAGAGTGAGTCAGGGTGTTAGTGTGTGGTGAGTGTGAGTCAGAAGGTGTTAGTGTGTGGTGAGAGTGAGTCAGGGTGTTAGTGTGTGGTGAGTGTGAGTCAGAAGGTGTTAGTGTGTGGTGAGAGTGAGTCAGAAGGTGTTAGTGTGTGGTGAGTGTGAGTCAGAAGGTGTTAGTGTGTGGTGAGAGTGAGTCAGAAGGTGTTAGTGTGTGGTGAGAGTGAGTCAGAAGGTGTTAGTGTGTGGTGAGAGTGAGTTAGGGTGTTAGTGTGTGGTGAGAGTGAGTCAGAAGGTGTTAGTGTGTGGTGAGAGTGAGTTAGGGTGTTAGTGTGTGGTGAGTGTGAGTCAGAAGGTGTTAGTGTGTGGTGAGTGTGAGTCAGAAGGTGTTAGTGTGTGGTGAGTGTGAGTCAGGGTGTTAGTGTGTGGTGAGTGTGAGTCAGAAGGTGTTAGTGTGTGTGTGTGAGTCAGAAGGTGTTAGTGTGTGGTGAGAGTGAGTTAGGGTGTTAGTGTGTGGTGAGAGTGAGTCAGAAGGTGTTAGTGTGTGGTGAGAGTGAGTTAGGGTGTTAGTGTGTGGTGAGTGTGAGTCAGAAGGTGTTAGTGTGTGGTGAGTGTGAGTCAGAAGGTGTTAGTGTGTGGTGAGTGTGAGTCAGGGTGTTAGTGTGTGGTGAGTGTGAGTCAGAAGGTGTTAGTGTGTGTGAGTGTGAATCAGAAGGTGTTAGTGTGTGGTGAGTGTGAGTCAGAAGGTGTTAGTGTGTGGTGAGTGTGAATCAGAAGGTGTTAGTGTGTGTGAGTGTGAGTCAGAAGGTGTTAGTGTGTGTGAGTGTGAGTCAGAAGGTGTTAGTGTGTGGTCAGAGTGAGTCAGAAGGTGTTAGTGTGTGTGAGTGTGAATCAGAAGGTGTTAGTGTGTGGTCAGAGTGAGTCAGAAGGTGTTAGTGTGTGTGAGTGTGAATCAGAAGGTGTTAGTGTGTGGTGAGAGTGAGTCAGAAGGTGTTAGTGTGTGGTGAGTGTGAGTCAGAAGGTGTTAGTGTGTGTGAGTGTGAGTCAGAAGGTGTTAGTGTGTGTGAGTGTGAGTCAGAAGGTGTTAGTGTGTGTGAGTGTGAATCAGAAGGTGTTAGTGTGTGTGAGTGTGAGTCAGAAGGTGTTAGTGTGTGTGTGTGTGAGTCAGAAGGTGTTAGTGTGTGTGAGTGTGAATCAGAAGGTGTTAGTGTGTGTGAGTGTGAGTCAGAAGGTGTTAGTGTGTGGTGAGAGTGAGTCAGGGTGTTAGTGTGTGGTGTGTGTGAGTCAGAAGGTGTTAGTGTGTGTGTGAGTGTGAGTCAGAAGGTGTTAGTGTGTGGTGAGAGTGAGTCAGGGTGTTAGTGTGTGGTGTGTGTGAGTCAGAAGGTGTTAGTGTGTGGTGAGAGTGAGTCAGGGTGTTAGTGTGTGGTGTGTGTGAGTCAGAAGGTGTTAGTGTGTGGTGAGAGTGAGTCAGAAGGTGTTAGTGTGTGGTGAGAGTGAGTCAGGGTGTTAGTGTGTGGTGAGTGTGAGTCAGAAGGTGTTAGTGTGTGGTGAGTGTGAGTGTGAGTCAGAAGGTGTTAGTGTGTGGTGAGTGTGAGTCAGAAGGTGTTAGTGTGTGGTGAGAGTGAGTCAGGGTGTTAGTGTGTGGTGAGTGTGAGTCAGAAGGTGTTAGTGTGTGGTGTGTGTGAGTGTGAATCAGAAGGTGTTAGTGTGTGTGTGAGTGTGAGTCAGAAGGTGTTAGTGTGTGGTGAGAGTGAGTCAGAAGGTGTTAGTGTGTGTGTGTGAGTGTGTCAGAAGGTGTTAGTGTGTGTGTGTGTGTGAGACAGGGTGTTAGTGTGTGTGTGTGAGTGTGAATCAGAAGGAGCTTAAGGTTAAAACCTGGTTGTTACAGTTGCCGATGATGAGCGCGTCCGCCAGGGCGAGCTGACCCACCACCATGCCTTGCTCGAGGGGAGGCACGCAGCCCTCCTGCAGGCGGTTGCTGGTGACCAAAGCGGCGCTGTTGTCCTTCACTACGGCCACCGGGTCAGCCTGTGAACACATAGAATCACTATGACCACCGGGTCATCCTGTGAACACATAGAATCACTATGACCACCGGGTCAGCCTGTGAACACATAGAATCACTATGACCACTGTTTACCACATCAGTGTTTAACCCATTGAGACCTGAAGCCCATTCTACATGTCTCCTAAATCCCAACAGTTTTCTGAAAAACCTATGTTTCTATATCAGTGGTGCTCAATCTTTTTCATGTCAAGGACCCCCAAAATTATATGTATTTGGCCGCCGACCCCCATCAAAATATGTTGTTCCAGGGACCCCCCAGAAGCAAAGATTTGAGTTAAAAATGTTCGCTTTAAAAATATATATATTCAAAGATTTGCACACATTTTCTCGAATTTTCTAAAATAGCAGATCTACAAGCTCATAGCGCGGCACTCGGTGCCGCGCTATGAGCTTGTAGATCTGCTATTTTAGAATAGCCCAAAGTGTAAAATAATGCTTTTTATCTCAAATCTAAAAATGACACAGTTCCAGGTCTAAATGGGTTTAACACGTTAACAGTCTGATCAGCACAGTATAGGACTGGACTGTAAGGCTGATATTCTAGTTTAGAACATATCACTCTTCAGTTGTACATTTCAATTAAAGCTGCGTCTATGACACAACATATAATATGTTGTATGCTAGTCTATTAAATTTTAACTAGGGTTGTCCGATATTGGCTTTTTTACCGATAACCGATATACCGATATTGTCCAACTCTTAATTACCGATACCGATATCAACCGATACCGATATATGCGGGGATTATTGTGATTAGGGTAAGCTCAAATTTCATATCACACACACCATATACAGTAAGAACTCCTGTAACTTATTTATAAAGCAAAAAATAAAAAATATATATATATTTTTTTCAAAAACCGATACCGATATTTTCCCGATATCAATTTTTATGCTAATATCGGCCGATAATATCGGGAGGCCGATAATATCGGACATCCCTAATTTTAACATACAATATAACCAGTAGCGATGCAGTGGTTGGATGTGTCTGATAGGACACCTAGTGGCTGACAAGTAGTACTGCCTGAAGTTCCTTAAAGGAGTAGTTCACACAGGAGTGGAACACTGTATACAGTATATACAGTACATACAGTAAAGCTATTGACTCATTGTACATTATTATTATTATTATTATTGTACATCACCTCCACAAAAGCTGCCACCTCCTGTAGAACCAGGTTCCATTCCATCTGGTCCTCTGTGTTGAACCTCTGGGTGTAGTCCTCTATCTCCTCTGATAGTTCCTATAAAACATTACATTACATTATATTATATTATATTATATTATATTATTATCTAGAGTTCTCAACGGGCCTGAACATTAAGGCCCGTCCCTAACTGGGCCCTACGAACAATTGCCATACTTTTAGGTTAGAAAACCCCAAAAACCCCAAAGGGTGTCATACTGTGTTTAAAGTCCTCAAAGTCACGCATCCAACAAGCTTTGACCTGATCTGATTGGACCTTCTGTTCCAGAGATGATGGACAAAACATCTTGAAAACGGCCACTTTCGACGGATTTCGATCGACGATCAACTGTAGATTTAGTCGACTAAAACTAGACTCAAACTAAAACATGTCAGATGACTAAAATAGTCATGGTCATGATGGACACATGGACACATGGACATGATGGACACATGGACATGATGGACACATGGACATGGAGACACATGGACATGATGGACACATGGACATGGAGACACATGGACATGATGGACACATGGACATGATGGACACATGGACATGGAGACACATGGACATGATGGACACATGGACATGGAGACACATGGACATGATGGACACATGGACATGGAGACACATGGACATGATGGACACATGGACATGATGGACACTTGGACATGATGGACACATGGACATGGAGACACATGGACATGATGGACACATGGACATGATGGACACATGGACTTGGAGACACATGGACATGATGGACACATGGACATGATGGACACATGGACATGGAGACACATGGACATGATGGACACATGGACATGATGGACACATGGACTTGGAGACACATGGACATGATGGACACATGGACATGATGGACACATGGACATGGAGACACATGGACATGATGGACACATGGACTTGGAGACACATGGACATGATGGACACATGGACATGGAGACACATGGACATGATGGACACATGGACATGGAGACACATGGACATGATGGACACATGGACATGATGGACACATGGACATGATGGACACATGGAGACACATGGACATGATGGACACATGGACATGGACACATGGACATGGAGACACATGGACATGATGGACACATGGACATGGAGACACATGGACATGATGGACACATGGACATGGAGACACATGGACATGATGGACACATGGACATGGAGACACATGGACATGATGGACACATGGACATGATGGACACATGGACATGATGGACACATGGACTTGGAGACACATGGACATGATGGACACATGGACATGATGGACACATGGACTTGGAGACACATGGACATGATGGACACATGGACATGGAGACACATGGACATGATGGACACATGGACATGGAGACACATGGACATGATGGACACATGGACATGATGGACACATGGACTTGGAGACACATGGACATGATGGACACATGGACATGATGGACACTTGGACATGATGGACACATGGACATGATGGACACATGGACATGGAGACACATGGACATGATGGACACATGGACATGGAGACACATGGACATGATGGACACATGGACATGGAGACACATGGACATGATGGACACATGGACATGATGGACACATGGACATGGAGACACATGGACATGATGGACATGATGGACACATGGACATGATGGACACATGGACATGGAGACACATGGAGACACATGGACATGATGGACACATGGACATGATGGACATGATGGACACATGGACATGATGGACACATGGACACATGGACATGATGGACACATGGACATCCCATCCATACCTTCACTAAGACTTTGACCAGATCCATCTTGTTGAGCAGTAAACACACCACTATGTAGCGAGCATAGTATCTGAGCTTCTTCACCACTAGTTCAGGCCTGAGGAGGAGGAGGAGGAAGAGGAAGAAGAAGAAGGAGAAGGAGAAGAAGTAGTTCATGTTAATTATACAACAGATAGTTTCGACCAGGCATTCTGATGTATTATGATACATGTGAGGACGTCAACATTTTAATTGTGTGACGCAGATTAATTCCTGGAGATTTTTTTGTTCATGGTCAATAATAAGCCACAGGAATGCCACAAAAACTAACAAATCTCCATGAATTCAAGGCTTCATGGAGTGTGTAATTGATAAACAAAAATGATGATTAAGCTAGAGGGCGCTCTTCCCCAACCTATGAATGATGCCTCGACCTCCATAGAAAGGTTAGAACCGGAAATGACATCATCCAGAAAAATAAATCACCGTCCAGTTCTATGTTATCAGAGTTATAAAAACACATCCAGCTCAGATGTCTTCTCCCAGACTGAAAACAAGCCGTATTCAACAGAACGGACGATGTTTTTGTTCTGGTGGATAAACCAGAGACTCGTCTTTCCACAGAGACATCGTTTGTTTACGTAAGGGTTGAAAAAAAAAAAGAGATCGCTGGATGGTTAAAAAGACTCAAAATAAGGTCAAACCTCTGGCAGTGGTGGATGAATTCATTAATACCTGGCAATGAATGTGTTAACAATGAATCTTACAGCACAAAATGAGGACGTTGACCTCCTTATTGACCTGGTAGTAGTAGGAGACATTTACCTGTCCTCTTTATTGACCTGGTAGTAGTAGAGACATTTACCTGTCCTCCTTATTGACCTGGTAGTAGTAGAGACATTTACCTGTCCTCTTTATTGACCTGGTAGTAGTAGAGACATTTACCTGTCCTCTTTATTGACCTGGTAGTAGTAGAGACATTTACCTGTCCTCTTTATTGACCTGGTAGTAGTAGAGACATTTACCTGTCCTCTATTGACCTGGTAGTAGTAGAGACATTTACCTGTCCTCTTTATTGACCTGGTAGTAGTAGAGACATTTACCTGTCCTCCTTATTGACCTGGTAGTAGTAGAGACATTTACCTGTCCTCCTTATTGACCTGGTAGTAGTAGAGACATTTACCTGTCCTCTTTATTGACCTGGTAGTAGTAGAGACATTTACCTGTCCTCCTTATTGACCTGATAGTAGTAGAGACATTTACCTGTCCTCTTTATTGACCTGGTAGTAGTAGAGACATTTACCTGTCCTCCTTATTGACCTGGTAGTAGTAGAGACATTTACCTGTCCTCTATTGACCTGGTAGTAGTAGAGACATTTACCTGTCCTCCTTATTGACCTGATAGTAGTAGAGACATTTACCTGTCCTCTTTATTGACCTGGTAGTAGTAGGAGACATTTACCTGTCCTCTTTATTGACCTGGTAGTAGTAGAGACATTTACCTGTCCTCTTTATTGACCTGGTAGTAGTAGAGACATTTACCTGTCCTCTTTATTGACCTGGTAGTAGTAGAGACATTTACCTGTCCTCTTTATTGACCTGGTAGTAGTAGAGACATTTACCTGTCCTCTTTATTGACCTGGTAGTAGTAGGAGCGCTGGCGGATGGCTGAGTAGAAGGAAAAGGCCTCGTTCAGGTAGCTGGTTTCTGACGTGCGAAGGCTGAACCACAACACAACAAGCTGCATTAGCATCTCTGCACTGGACAAAACATCAACTGGCTGACTTAATGAATGAATGAATGAATGAATGAATTCATTCATTATGGCACTCAATGAGTTATTCTCATCTCTTCGATATTCTGACCGTAATATCGTATTGTGACAATAATAATAATAACTAGAAAAAGTGCTCCTCAGAGCACAGGTATCTGCCAAGTCAGGTACGTTATTCTGGCCTCCTGGTGGCGCTATAACAGGCCCATGTGAAAAAATTGGGGCAGAGGTTCTGAATTGGCATCCAGGGAGTGTGTGTGCACAGTTTCGGAGCGACCGGGCCAACGGTGCCGGAGATTAGCTACTAACACACAGACAGGACGGACGGACACACACACGGACGGACACACGGACGGACGGACGGAGGGTAAAACATACTCTCTCGCCAGGCCGAACAATAATAATTATTATCATTATCAATACTACTTACTAGTAGTGGTAGTAAAGTTGTCCAATCTTGGATGCAACCTCTCCGATCTGCCATCTCTTCAACCCATAGCGACTGTCCAACACCTGCCTGATCACAAAACAACACAAAACATTCATTATACTCATGTTGGTTGAAGGGGGGAAGTAAGTGATATGTTTAAAAGGTTGTTTTTGATAAAAGCTCTATATTGTGATAGTAATCAATCATTACTATAGAGTGTGTGTTCAGTAACAGTGTTAAATAGCTCTATATTGTGATCGTTTAGGCTATATATATATTTTTGTAACATGTGTTGACAAAATTAGGCACATAGATATTTTCTTTGAGGTTTGGCACTATTGATTCAGCATGAAGAATAAATCATTCTAATGACAAACACAAGCTTTGCTTCCATGTAAGTCAGCCTCGGAGCAGACTTGAGAAGGAGCAGACCGTTAAATGCACAGACACAAATACATTGATGAATCAGACTACTAACGTGGGAAGTTGTGTACATTCCTTTACGTTCAAACTACAGCTTAGTGAATCAGGCCCATTGTCTTCTATTTCAGCCAGGGCCGGTTCTGGGCTGATCAGAGCCCTAGGCCAGATTCATTCCTATGATGCGCCCCCGCGTGCGCAACAGGTTTAGGGTTAACCCTAACCCCAAATGTTCCGGTTTCTGGGCCAATTTTGATACTTTTTTTTTCTGTTTATGGCTACTTTATTTCGGTTTTAGGGTTAGGATTAGGTTATTTAATTCTTATTTTTGCCTGATTTTACCGATTTATTATCAAAACATTTAAAATGAATTACAATATATATAAATATATATTTTTCCCCTGACTTTTTTTTTGCCGCCTCTCCAAACTGCCGCACTAGGCGGCCGTCTATGTCGCCTGTATGGACACGCCGGCCCTGATTTCAGCACGCCAACTTTCCAGTAAGAAAACGCCTGCAGTTTCTATTAGCTTGGATTCCCCATCGATGATGTCACTGGTAGAGGCAGCAAAGAGGGTTTTAGAGGGTAAAGATAATGAAGCCAGCTGACCTGTGCTGCTGCTGAAACTTCCACAGCTTGGTGTAGACGTCAAACGTTCGTCCAAAATACGACTGCCACTGTTTGTGTCCGTACTGAGGAAGATCTCTGTAACACATAGAGACATACATACTGAGGAAGATCTCTGTAACATATAGAGACATACGTACTGAGGAAGATCTCTGTAACATATAGAGACATACGTACTGAGGAAGATCTCTGTAACATATAGAGACATACATACTGAGGAAGATCTCTGTAACATATAGAGACATACGTACTGAGGAAGATCTCTGTAACATATAGAGACATACATACTGAGGAAGATCTCTGTAACATATAGAGACATACGTACTGAGGAAGATCTCTGTAACATATAGAGACATACGTACTGAGGAAGATCTCTGTAACATATAGAGACATACTGAGGAAGATCTCTGTAACATATAGAGACATACGTACTGAGGAAGATCTCTGTAACATATAGAGACATACGTACTGAGGAAGATCTCTGTAACATAAGAGACATACTGAGGAAGATCTCTGTAACATATAGAGACATACGTACTGAGGAAGATCTCTGTAACATATAGAGACATACGTACTGAGGAAGATCTCTGTAACATATAGAGACATACACACTGAGGAAGATCTCTGTAACATATAGAGACATACACACTGAGGAAGATCTCTGTAACATATAGAGACATACTGAGGAAGATCTCTGTAACATATAGAGACGTACTGAGGAAGATCTCTGTAACATATAGAGACATACGTACTGAGGAAGATCTCTGTAACATCTCTGAGACATACAGTGGTGGAAAAAGTACTCAAATTCTTTAGTTAAGTAAAAGTACCAATACTGCAATATAAGAATACTCTGTTACAAGTAAAAGTCCATAATTCAAAATTTACTTGAGTAAAAGTACAAAAGTATTGGCATCAAAATGTACTTAAAGTATCAAAAGTAAAAGTACAACATATTTGAAAATAGCAGATCTACAAGCTCACAACGCGCGACGCGTTGTGAGCTTGTAGATCTGCTATTTCCAAATAGCCTATGTATAAAATAGGGTTAAAGTGGTTAATGTATGAGTCATAATATCATAATAATCATAATTGAACAGTAAGTAACTTGAACATCGCTGCTGTCTGGTCTGTGCTTAAAGGGGAAACATTTGTGGAATAATATGTGAACAGATTAATTAACCGTCATTTAATTAACTAACCCCACAGCCTTTTTATTTAAGTGTATGATCAGATATCAGGGTCCCAGGAAGAACCCATGTAGTCACGTGATCACAACTGTTTAATTCACCTCCTTCCAATGTATTGTATTCAGGATCAGGGCTGAAAACTATGGATTATGATGTCTAATACATGTTAAAACTATGGATTATGATGTCTAATACATGTTAAAACTATGGATTATGATGTCTAATACATGTTAAAACTATGGATTATGATGTCTAATACATGTTAAAACTATGGATTATGATGTCTAATACATGTTAAAACTATGGATTATGATGTCTAATAAATGTTAAAAGTCATCATAGCATCACTGCCAGCATTCTTTTTCGTTCTTCTTTTAAATGTTTATAGTCAGGGGATATTGAAAAAGTCTTGGAATAAATTCCTTACCAAAAAAAATCTTCACCAATGTGTTTGTAAAGGTGTCTACTTAACACATCTCACAAAGACTGAAATGCAGTACCCCTAGGAGAATTTTTGACAGCTCCTTGAAGTTGGGCTACCCACCATAACCTTGGTTATGGTGGGTAAAAAAATCCAAATTTAATTCTGTTTTAAGTAGCATGTGAGGGGTCAAACTAGATCGAAGAATAGAATCATTTGTTTTGCGCCAAAACCACTCCTTGGGCTAAAAACGGCCATAGCCATGTATACTTTTTCTGTAAAAAGCCCATTGAGATTGGGCCGTTTTTAGCCCAAGGAGTGGTTTTGGTGCAAAACAAATGATTGCAATGGATTCAGAATCATAAAAACACCCTAGTTTGACCCCTCACATGCTACTTAAAACACAATTACATTTTGATTTTTTTTTAACCAAGGTTATGGTGGGTACTCCAACTTTATGGAGCTGTCAAAAATTCTCCTAGGGATACTGAATTTCAGTCTTTGTGAGATGTGTTACTAGACACCTTTACAAACACATTGGTGAAGATTTGTTTTGGTAAGGAATTTATTCCAAGATTGGAAAATATTCTGCTAATATCCCCTGACTATTATCCCACAATTTTTATAACCCATTTTTTCACCCAGTGCCAATTGCCTAAGGTGTAATCCTGGGCGCTACTCTCCCTCTGCCAGCCTGGGGAGAGCCCAGAACTGAGCTCATGCTTCGTTCAATGCATGAGGAGTGAGCAGGGCCGCTTCTTATCACCTGACAGGGAGGAGTTTCCCCGGTAGGATGTAGCTTCTTATCACCTGACAGGGGGGAGTTTCCCCGGTAGGATGTAGCTTCTTATCACCTGACAGGGGGGAGTTTCCCCGGTAGGACGTAGCTTCTTATCACCTGACAGGGGGGAGTTTCCCCGGTAGGACGTAGCTTCTTATCACCTGACAGGGGGGGGGAGTTTCCCCGGTAGGACGTAGCTTCTTGTCACCTGACAGGGGGGGGAGTTTCCCCGGTAGGACGTAGCTTCTTATCACCTGACAGGGGGGGGAGTTTCCCCGGTAGGACGTAGCTTCTTATCACCTGACAGGGGGGGGGAGTTTCCCCGGTAGGACGTAGCTTCTTGTCACCTGACAGGGGGGGGAGTTTCCCCGGTAGGACGTAGCTTCTTATCACCTGACAGGGGGGAGTTTCCCCGGTAGGACGTAGCTTCTTATCACCTGACAGGGGGGAGTTTCCCCGGTAGGACGTAGCTTCTTATCACCTGACAGGGGGGAGTTTCCCCGGTAGGACGTAGCTTCTTATCACCTGACAGGGGGGGGAGTTTCCCCGGTAGGACGTACCTTCTTATCACCTGACAGGGGGGGGAGTTTCCCTGGTAGGACGTAGCTTCTTATCACCTGACAGGGGGGGGAGTTTCCCTGGTAGGACGTAGCTTCTTGTCACCTGACAGGGGGGGGAGTTTCCCCGGTAGGACGTAGCTTCTTATCACCTGACAGGGGGGGGAGTTTCCCCGGTAGGACGTAGCTTCTTATCACCTGACAGGGGGGGGGAGTTTCCCCGGTAGGACGTAGCTTCTTGTCACCTGACAGGGGGGAGTTTCCCCGGTAGGACGTAGCTTCTTATCACCTGACAGGGGGGGGAGTTTCCCCGGTAGGACGTACCTTCTTATCACCTGACAGGGGGGGGAGTTTCCCTGGTAGGACGTACCTTCTTATCACCTGACAGGGGGGGGAGTTTCCCTGGTAGGACGTACCTTCTTATCACCTGACAGGGGGGAGTTTCCCTGGTAGGACGTAGCGTGTGGAAGGAACACGTTATTCCGACCAGTTCCCTTCCCCTCCATCAGGCAGGCACGTGCACACATAGACATGAAAGGGGGCTCGAGCCCCTGAGCTTTTACCCGTCAGTAAAAAAGTGCCTTCTCCAGACTAGAAGAAATAAAATAAAATGCATCACCCCCAAAAAATACATTTAACTGCCCCTACGGCCTAGCGGTAAGGCCGACGGAAATGTCAGTGGGAGTGCTAGATGCAGCTCAAAGTGAACTTTACTCAGGTCTCTAGTTTGTCTCCGTCCGGACCTGCCTAGCCCGACTTATCAAAGATAAACGGGCGACAATGGCCAAAACTCAATCGAAAATGGGCAGGCCGTGATGCCGTCATGATGCCTACTTAGCTGCCATGCCGATCTACAAGCTCACAACGTGTCGCGCTGTGACACGTTGTGAGCTTGTAGATCGGCTATTTTCGGAGCGCGACACCCACACGCAACCAAGCATAAAATGATGTCTTTTAGCTCTACTGGATCTCTTCTCCACTAGTCTTAGTTCTACTGGATCTCTTCTCCACTAGTCTTAGTTCTACTGGATCTCTTCTCCTCTAGTCTTAGTTCTACTGGATCTCTTCTCCACTAGTCTTAGTTCTACTGGATCTCTTCTCCACTAGTCTTAGTTCTACTGGATCTCTTCTCCACTAGTCTTAGTTCTACTGGATCTCTTCTCCACTAGTCTTAGTTCTACTGGATCTCTTCTCCACTAGTCTTAGTTATACTGGATCTCTTCTCCACTAGTCTTAGTTCTACTGGATCTCTTCTCCACTAGTCTTAGTTCTACTGGATCTCTTCTCCACTAGTCTTAGTTCTACTGGATGTCTTCTCCACTAGTCTTAGTTCTACTGGATCTCTTCTCCACTAGTCTTAGTTCTACTGGATCTCTTCTCCACTAGTCTTAGTTCTACTGGATCTCTTCTCCACTAGTCTTAGTTCTACTGGATCTCTTCTCCTCTAGTCTTAGTTCTACTGGATCTCTTCTCCACTAGTCTTAGTTCTACTGGATCTCTTCTCCACTAGTCTTAGTTCTACTAGATCTCTTCTCCACTAGTCTTAGTTCTACTGGATCTCTTCTCCACTAGTCTTAGTTCTACTGGATCTCTTCTCCACTAGTCTTAGTTCTACTGGATGTCTTCTCCACTAGTCTTAGTTCTACTGGATCTCTTCTCCACTAGTCTTAGTTCTACTGGATCTCTTCTCCACTAGTCTTAGTTCTACTGGATCTCTTCTCCACTAGTCTTAGTTCTACTGGATCTCTTCTCCACTAGTCTTAGTTCTACTGGATCTCTTCTCCACTAGTCCCTCCCTGATATTTTAGTCTAGTTTTTATTTGTTGACAGAATTGTCACTATATTTAGTCATAGTTTTGGTCATCATATCTTAGTTTTTATGTAGTTTTTATTTAGTTTTTGTCAATGAAAAAATATTGTCAACTGACATTTTTCGTCATAGTTTTAGTCGACAAAACGAACACTCACTGGTAGAAAAGCCATCGGCACTTAAACTACTAACTACTACTAACTACTACTAACTACTACTAACCTGCTAGTCTCAAGTCTCTCAACGGTCAACAGACATTGATGAGAAAATCTGCTAAATTTGACAAGCTGGCCTTGAAAGCCTTTTGTCACATTGAATGGAAGGCTTTAAAAAGCAAATTACAATACAATTATCTATAGTCAGTGTGCCATATCAACATTACATTTAATAACACACCACATCTAAATAAAACAGATTTTGATTTCCCATATACACATAAACTGCTCAAAAAAAGTTCGGAAACTTAACTTCGGTCAATTATATCTCCACTTTAATAAAGCCAATTGGTATTGTGTTTTATATCATTTTTATCGTTGATTAGTCACCTTTACAAGGAGGTACAGCTTGTAAGGATCGGGCATTCGTGGAATGAGCAACACAGCTAAACGTGTGGGTAGCGCCTCCAAAAAATGTGCCAAAATCACCCAATATGCTTCTGTTGGTAATCGCTCTTGTTTTGAGCAACCTGCCAGCACACACCTGCTGAGAGGTGTGTGCCAGTAGTCACAGGTGTGTGACTGCCTCACAGGTGAGTGACTGGCACCTGAACATGGGTTTTGCAACTTTGTTGAGTTGGAGTGTGTATGCTCCAAGCAGCAACACTGCCCCCATGGAAAGATGCCACGTTTGTCCCTTCAGGATGAGGCCTGTGCAATAGACGGATTTCCGCGCGACGTCATCACAGAGCAGAATGCGCAATCTGCGCATGCCCGGGTGAAAGGCGCGTTCGAAAATACAGCCCTGAGCGGCAGTGAGCGCACTGGCCAATACAAACTAATAGGCGAGTGTGCTCCGGTGCGTAATTTCCAAACGCACCCATAGGCTTCCCCCTCCTCTGCGCGGTCATATTCCTCTCATGTTTACTAACAGGAAACCCGTCTATAGGGCAAGTGAATCAGAGTGACAGCATTATTTGGTGTCAGCCCAGGTACCATTTGCAAACTTAGGACCAAGTTCTGTGAGACTGGTGAAGTCAACAAGGAAGACAACAACCCACGACCCCTTGCTTAACTGAGGAACCATAGATTTACAGGCCAGATTTGCACAACGGAACCAAAGACAGACGTCAAAGTTGCAGGACCCATGCTCAGGTGCCAGTCACACCTGTGACTGGCACACACCTGGCTGCAAATGGTAGCAGGGCTGACATCAAATAATGCGTTATCTGCGTAACAGAACATCAGCTTCACTTGCCCTATTGCACGGGCCTTATCCTGAAGGGACAAACGTGCCATCTTTCCATGGGGGCAGTGTTGCTGCTTGGAGCATACACACTCCAACTCAACAAAGTTGCAGAACCCATGTTCAGGTGCCAGTCACTCACCTGTGAGGCAGTCACACACCTGTGACTACTGGCACACACCTCTCAGCAGGTGTGTGCTGGCAGGTTGCTCAAAACAAGAGTGATTACCAACAGAAGCATATTGGGTGATTTTGGCACATTTTCTGGAGGCGCTACCCACACGTTTAGCTGTGTTGCCCATTCCACGAATGCCCGATCCTTACAAGCTGTACCTCCTTGTAAAGGTGACTAATCAACGATAAAAATGATATAAAACACAATACCAATTGGTATTATTAAAGGGGAGATATAATTGGCCGAAGTTAAGTTTCCGAACTTTTTTTGAGCAGTTTATAACAAAATTTTATTTTTCTTCTTCTTCTGAAATATTGTCTTTCACATCCGGATGTAATGATCATTAGACTCAGAGTTCAGAGTTTGAATGAATGTAGAAATGTGTGCAGGAAGTCATTTTCATACAGATGTGAGGGGACTTCATTTAATTGACTTCATTTAGTTTAATATATACTAAAAGAAAAATCCTCTCTCTCACTCTCATGTCACCCGTGCCTAAGGTTGCCTACGACATATATATATATATATATATATTGGTGTAAAGTAACTAAGTACATTTACTCAAGTACTGTACAGGGATTTGGAGGGGCAGGGGCTGGAATTTTCTAAAGGGCACCAAATAATTACCATACTTTTAGGCCCGAAAACCCAAATAACCCGAAGAGGTGTCATTGCGTGATTAATGTCCTCAAAGTCACGCATCCAACAAGCTTTGAACTGAGCAGACTGGACCTTCCGTTCCATAGATAATGGCCAAGACATCTTGAAAACGGCCACTTTTGCCGATTTTCGATCGCCTTTTTTTTTTTTTGGCCATTGTCGCCCGTTTTCCTTTAATAACACGGGCTATAGGAAGGTCGGACGGCGACAAACTAGATACCAAGCCCCCTTTCATGTCTCTGTGTGCACGTGCCTGATCCAGAGCAACATGTGTTGTCCCATGGCTATAGACACCGGGACTAAACCTATAGCGCCATCTGGTGACACGGAGCAAACACACAAGGGCTCCACGTGGTCTGACATGCAACTGACCTGAGGCCATTGAAGAGCTGTTTGGACTTGTCCAGGAGGTAACAGAAGTCTGTCACCGTCTTCCGTTCACCCAGTGGAATGTCCTCTTCTGTCTCAGCTCCAGTCATCACTCACTGCTTCTCACACCTGAGTGGGAACACACACACACACACACACACACACACACACACACACACACACACACACACACACACACACACACACACACACACACACACACACACACACACACACACACACACACACAATTCAGTACACACCTGAGTGGGAACACACACACAAAACAACACACACTCACTATTCAGTACACACCTGAATGTGAACACACACACAGAACTAGAAAAAGTGCTCCTCAGAGCACAGGTCTCCGCCAGGTTTTGATTGATTGATCAATGTATTTAGTAAGACATGAGAACAGTACATGACAGTACATAACAGTACATGGAAGTACAAATTCACAATACAAGGTCTACTAAACTGGAAAGCTCATTAAGCACTAAGCTTGTTTAAGATGAGATCCCCATGCACACAAATCATGAGGTCAGGTACGTTATTCTGGCCTCCTGGTGGCGCTATAATAGGCCAATGTGAAAAGGGTGGCATTTCTTCCTTGGCCTAGGGGGAATGTGTTTGTGAAATTTCACGGAAATCGCAAGCTACGTTCATGATTTGAGGCATTTTGTTCAAAACGGACCAATCCTGCAAACTTTGGAAGCCAATCTTAGCCAATCAGGATGGAATATGAAAAATCTGACAGGTCCGTGTTGATCACATGACTCTAGAATTACTGTGTACCGATTTGTGTGATGTTTGTATAAAATCTGTAGGAGTAAAATAAAAAAATGGGTTTCGCACAAATCTGCCTCCTGGTGGCACTATAACAAGGCCATGTGCCGGAGATTAGCTGGTCGCACACGGACAGGACACACGGACAGGACACACGGACGGACACACGGACGGACACACGGACGGACGGACGGACGGACAGGGGGTAAAACATACTCTCTCGCCGTGCCTTTCGGCCTGGCGGAGACAATAACACACACTCACTATTCAGTACACACCTGAGTGGGAACACACACAAAACAACACACACTCACTATTCAGTACACACCTGAGTGGGAACACACACAAAACAACACACACTCACTATTCAGTAGACACCTGAGTGGGAACACACACACAAATAAACACACACTCACTATTCAGTACACACCTGAGGGTTAACAAAGCAATATTCAATCGGTTGAGATCGATTCGATATCAGCAAAATAACCCCATTATTGTGTGCCAATATTTTATTTTATGTTATAATATATATATATTTTTTTTCCAAGATATTCTTTTGGGGGCTTTTCTGCCTTTATTTGACAGGACAGTAGGCTGACAGGAAATAGGGAGAGAGATGTGGGGGGGGTGACAAACAGCAAAGGTCGTCAGGACCGGGAGTCGAACTCGCGACACGCTGTCAAGCTGGATTACCAGCGTAAGTGGTATGCGCCTGGACCGCTAGGCCAGCGGACGCCCCGTGTAATATTTCTATTTGAATGTGAAGCTCAAAAAGCTACAGAGTTTCTGGGGAAGCTTTAAAAACCTGATATAAAAGCTCAGATAAAAGAAAACAAGTATGAAAAATGTCAAGTAAAATCTAAATGTTACATCTTATATGAATATGTAAATATACTAGAAGTTCGGGCCGCTACGCGGCCCGAACGTCTAGCGTGACGCGTCGTTCACTTTGCAGTGCCACCTTACAGGCACCTCACAGTGTGAGAGAGAGTTTTGTGCTCTCCTAAATCCACGGCAGGCTTTGAAAGTACCCACTTCAGAAAGAGGTGACGTGCATCACCTCTCCAATGACCAAAACCCACTATGGCTTATATCTTAGATCTCCATATATGGGCATATCAGTCAAATCGGCAGTGTGACGTATAGTAGGTGTGAGGGGGTGGGGGGGGTGAATGATCCAAGCACCACCGAAGAAGAGTACAACCAGAAATCACGTGATCACAAAAGAATTCCCGGCACCTTTCAAGTTAAAGGATTTATAAAAGTTAAATGTTCTCGTATTTCTGTTGTTTTTCAAAAAACAAGCTAAAACAAAACTAAACTGTGTTGGGCACGGTGGCGCAGTCGCCTCACAGCTAGAAGGTCCTGGGTTCGATTCCGCTGTGGGCGCTGGGGGGTGGGGGGGTGGGGGGGTGGGGGGGGGGGGGACGTGTTCTTTTTCCCCCCGATTCTACCAGACTCCCGTGCATTTAATGAGCTGATCTCCGTGAGGAAAGAGGTCACAGAGAATAGTCCATGATTTTTTAAAGGTACAGTAAAATCTCCGTTTTAAGGGGACGGTAGACGATGTTTTAACTCTGGCAGTCAATGAGTTAATACAGTTACATTATAGGCAGGGCAGAGTGTTTTACAGTATTAATACAGTTACATTATAGGCAGGGCAGAGTGTTTTACAGTATTAATACAGTTACATTATAGGCAGGGCAGAGTGTTTTACAGTATTAATACAGTTACATTATAGGCAGGGCAGAGTGTTTTACAGTATTAATACAGTTACATTATAGGCAGGGCAGGGTGTTTTACAGTATTAATACAGTTACATTATAGGCAGGGCAGGGTGTTTTACAGTATTAATACAGTTACATTATAGGCAGGGCAGAGTGTTTTACAGTATTAATACAGTTACATTATAGGCAGGGCAGAGTGTTTTACAGTATTAATACAGTTACATTATAGGCAGGGCAGAGTGTTTTACAGTATTAATACAGTTACATTATAGGCAGGGCAGGGTGTTTTACAGTATTAATACAGTTACATTATAGGCAGGGCAGGGTGTTTTACAGTATTAATACAGTTACATTATAGGCAGGGCAGAGTGTTTTACAGTATTAATACAGTTACATTATAGGCAGGGCAGGGTGTTTTACAGTATTAATACAGTTACATTATAGGCAGGGCAGGGTGTTTTACAGTATTAATACAGTTACATTATAGGCAGGGCAGGGTGTTTTACAGTATTAATACAGTTACATTATAGGCAGGGCAGGGTGTTTTACAGTATTAATACAGTTACATTATAGGCAGGGCAGAGTGTTTTACAGTATTAATACAGTTACATTATAGGCAGGGCAGAGTGTTTTACAGTATTAATACAGTTACATTATAGGCAGGGCAGAGTGTTTTACAGTATTAATACAGTTACATTATAGGCAGGGCAGAGTGTTTTACAGTATTAATACAGTTACATTATAGGCAGGGCAGGGTGTTTTACAGTATTAATACAGTTACATTATAGGCAGGGCAGGGTGTTTTACAGTATTAATACAGTTACATTATAGGCAGGGCAGAGTGTTTTACAGTATTAATACAGTTACATTATAGGCAGGGCAGAGTGTTTTACAGTATTAATACAGTTACATTATAGGCAGGGCAGGGTGTTTTACAGTATTAATACAGTTACATTATAGGCAGGGCAGGGTGTTTTACAGTATTAATACAGTTACATTATAGGCAGGGCAGAGTGTTTTACAGTATTAATACAGTTACATTATAGGCAGGGCAGAGTGTTTTACAGTATTAATACAGTTACGTTATAGGCAGGGCAGAGTGTTTTACAGTATTAATACAGTTACATTATAGGCAGGGCAGGGTGTTTTACAGGTGGCCTAGTTGAGTAGAAATAGAGGAGTCTTTTTTAGGTTGACCTGACAATGTCCCACATTACATTCCTAGAGCAGCCTGACACACTGAAGGTTGAGCATGAACAATGTTCAGCGAAGGATCAAATACAGACTGGACACCCCATCATCTACTGCATTATAACACATCAAATACAGACTGGACACCCCATCATCTACTGCATTATAACACATCAAATACAGACTGGACACCCCATCATCTACTGCATTATAACACATTACATACAGACTGGACACCCCATCATCTACTGCATTATAACACATTACATACAGACTGGACACCCCATCATCTACTGCATTATAACACATTACATACAGACTGGACACCCCATCATCTACTGCATTATAACACATTACATACAGACTGGACACCCCATCATCTACTGCATTATAACACATCACATACAGACTGGACACCCCATCATCTACTGCATTATAACACATTACATACAGACTGGACACCCCATCATCTACTGCATTATAACACATTACATACAGACTGGACACCCCATCATCTACTGCATTATAACACATTACATTTACAGTCATTTAGCAGACGCTTTTATCCAAAGCGACTTACAATAAGTGCATTCAACATAGATAGGCAAGGAAACTACTAATCACCAGAAGTCTGAAGTGCATTCTCTTCTAAAACAAGCGACTAAGAGTATACCTAGCGAGCGCTGAGGTAAAAGTGCAATATATCAGCTTCCTACTTTCTTAAACAGATGAGACAAATAGGAAAATCAAATGAGCAAGAGATAAAACAAATATGTGTATCGAATAAACAAGATCCAATAAAACAATAGAACAAGAGTTCGTACAACTAGTTAACAACAAGCTGACAAGGCAAAGAGGAAGGGTAGTGTTTCCTGAAGAGGTGGGTTTTCAGCCTGTGGTGAAAGATGGGCAGTGACTCTGCTGTCCTGACATCAGTGACTCTGCTGTCCTGACATCAGTGACTCTGCTGTCCTGACATCAGTGACTCTGCTGTCCTGACATCAGTGGGGAGTTCATTCCACCACTGTGGGGCCAGAACAGAAAAAAGCTGTGACCGTGTAGATTGGCCAGAAGGACCACTGAGCGACGAGGCAACCAGTCGCCCTGAGGCGGCAGACCGAAGTGGTCGGGCGGGGGTGTAAGCCTCGACCATAGCCTGGAGGTAACACATTAAATAAAAACTGGACACCCCAACATCTACTGTATTCTAACACAGCCTTTTCTTTTGTTGTCTCCGCCAGTCCCAAAGGCATGGCGAGAGAGTATGTTTTGCACCCTGTCCGTCCGTCCGTCCGTCCGTGTGTCCTTCTGTTTGTGAGCATCTCCGGCACCGTTGGCCCGGTCACAGCGAAACTGCACACACACACTCCCTGGATGCCAAAGCAGAACCTCAGCCCCGAATTTTTCTGATCAGCCTGTCAAAGCGCCACCATGAGGCCGATTTTACTCCTACAGATTTTGTCCAAAAATCACGCAAATCGGTAGTACACAGTACCTGACTGTCATGTCATGTGATCAACACGGATCTGTCCGACTTTCCATAATTCCATCCTGATTGGCTTGATTGCAGGATTGGTCCGTTTTGAACAAAAGGCCTCAAATCATGGCTTGCGATTTCCGTGACATTTTGCACGCACGTTCCCACTAGGCGAAGGAAAAATGACACTTGAAATCTTTCAAAACAGCCTCATGGTGGCGCTATAACAGGCCGATTGGAGTTTTTAACTACAACTGCACCAATCTGCATGAAACTTTTTACGCACACTCCCTAGAAGTCAAGGAAAAACATCTGCCCTGTATTCTTCACATCTGCTTTTTATAGCACCACCAGGAGAACGACTTTTGTAAAACACATTTTTGGATATTACTCCTTCAGATTCTGTCCAAAGATCAATAAGAAAAGATAATATCTCATTATTTGGTCTACACAATGAGGGCCAGTATCTCTATAGTCATGAGATCCTGACGGATCTGTCCGATATTTCATATTCCATCCTGCTTGGCTAACATTGGCTTGCCGCTGTCAAGCTGGATTACCAGCGTAAGTGGTATGCGCCTGGACCGCTAGGCCAGCGGACGCCCCGTGTAATATTTCTATTTGAATGTGAAGCTCAAAAAGCTACAGAGTTTCTGGGGAAGCTTTAAAAACCTGATATAAAAGCTCAGATAAAAGAAAACAAGTATGAAAAATGTCAAGTAAAATCTAAATGTTACATCTTATATGAATATGTAAATATAGGCAAAATGCCTCAAATCATGAATGCAGCATGCAATTTCAATGACATTTTGCACGCACATTCCCACTAGGCCGAGGAAGAAATGCCACACTTTTCACATTGGCCTGTTATAGCGCCACCAGCAGGTCTAATTTAGTAAAACACATTTGTTTGAACAAAATGCCTCAAATCATGAATGCAGTGGCCTTGTAGCGTATATTCATTCATTCATGCAGCCAATATTCGTTCATTCAGCCTATATTCATTCATTCATTCAGCCTATATTCATTCATTCATGCAGCCAATATGCATTCATTCATTCATGCATTCATTCAGCCTATATTCATTCATTCAGCCAATATTCGTTCATTCAGCCTATATTCATGCATTCATGCAGCCAATATGCATTCATTCATGCATTCATGTAGTAGCCTATATTCATTCATTCATGCAGCCAATATGCATTCATTCATGCATTCATTCAGCCTATATTCATTCATTCAGCCTATATTCATGCATTCAGCCTATATTCATGCATTCATGCAGCCAATATGCATTCATTCATGCATTCATTCAGCCTATATTCATTCATTCAGCCTATATTCATTCATTCAGCCTATATTCATGCATTCATGCAGCCAATATGCATTCATTCATGCATTCATGTAGTAGCCTATATTCATTCATTCATGTAGTCTTAGTCTATATTCATTCATTCCTTCATTCATTCATGTATCCTATATTTATTAATTTATTCATTCAGCAGGTCATTTAGAAGCAGCATCAGGCAATAGAACAGACGGATGTTCTGTTGGTTCACTATGTGATGAAACCTCAAGACAAAACCAAGACACTTCTCTGAATAATAACATTATAACAATAAATAAATAATATAATACACCTCAGTCTGTCTGAATAATATCACTGCAATTCATTTATATACCAGTATTATAAAATACTAAATATAATACTAAATATATATATGTTTCAAATCCCTATAATTCAGGTTATCTACTGTTAATAAAACATAAATATTGTGATTATGTTTCATTATAATAATGATAATAATAATTATAATTATAATAATAATATTATTCACAATGAAGAGGAAGATGATATACTTCATCTCACGGTGGTCTCGCACTTTGAAAATATCTGATCTGCAAGCCCACAGTGGGCTTGCAGATCAGATATTTTCCCCCAAAATCAAGACCCATTGATGCCAGACAGACAGACAGACAGACAGACAGACAGACAGACAGACAGACAGACCAGACCAGACAGACTCACACACACACACACACACACACACACACACACACACACACACACACACACACACACACACACACACACACACACACACACACACACACACACTTCATGAATCACTGCTCGCCAGTTGTTGTTTGTTGTGTGTGTGTGTGTGTGTGTGTGTGTGTGTGTGTGTGTGTGTGTGTGTGTGTGTGTGTGTGTGTGTGTGTGTGTGTGTGTGTGTGTGTGTGTGTGTAGATCAGTGTTCACGGCGTCGCACCGACAGACAAAAAGCTCAGATCTGTAAGACCTACTGTAGTGCAGCTACACTGGACGTCGATGCATCATGTCTGTAATAATGATAATAAATCATATTAATATTAATACTAACCTCTGCTTTCATTACTGTCTCATCTTCATCCTCCTGCTCGCTCCTAAACACATCTTCATCATCTTCACACCAAACCGTCAAAAGCCGTCTGTCTCTCTCTCTCTATGTCTCTCTCTCTCTCTATGTCTCTCTCTAACAGCAGGAAGGCAGGCTGTCAGACAGACAGGCAGATAGACAGGTAGACAGACAGACAGACAGACAGACAGACAGGCAGGCTGTCGCTCCAATGACCTGCTGCACAGATACTTCCGGGTCACCATTTTTTGGGGGTTCTTTCAAAATAAAAGTATTTTTTCTTTATTTTTTTCCTATGATTTTTTCCCCTCTCTTTTTGTTTTGTCTCCGCCAGACCGAAAGGCATGGCGAGAGAGTGTGTGTGTGTGTGTGTGTGTGTGTGTGTGTGTGTGTGTGTGTGTGTGTGTGTGTGTGTGTGTGTGTGTGTGTGTGTGCGTGCGTGCGTGCGTGGGTGCGCGCGTGTGCGTGTCATTCTGTCTGTGAACAGCTAATCTCCGGCACCTTGGCTGTGCTGTGCACGCACACACGCACGCGCGCACACACACACACACACACACACACACACACACACACACACACACACACACACACACACACACACACACACACACACTACCTGGATGCCCTGAATCTTTCACATGGGCTGTTATAGCGCCACCAGGAGGCCGCTTTTTGCAAAGCATTTTTTTTGACAGTAGCTATACTCGTGTACTCAGTACTCATAGCGGCGCGATGAACTTGTAGATCTGCTATTTCTTTGAAAAATCGTGTGCTTCTCAAACCTTTTCATGTCAAGAAGGATGGACCCCAAAATGACAGAATCAATTCTGTGCAGAAAGACAAGCAGCCACACATTAGAGCAGGGGTGTTCAACGTTTTCAGGTCAAGGACCCCCTAGTTGAGAGAGAGATGAAGCAGGGACCCCTAGTTGAGAGAGATGAAGCAGGGACCCCCCCACTACATATTGTATAACATTGTGTCACAGATGAAGCTTCTTCATAGATTTCATAGATATCTGGATTCATGTTAATGTGTATTTTCAGATATAGTTAACCTTTTAAACCCTCAATATTTAGTCAACTTGACCATTGGCTCTGTACTTGGTCAGGTCTTTTCCCCCCGACTCTCGCCGACTCTCCGAAAATAGCCGATCTACAAGCTTGTAGATCTGCTATTTTTGGCTGATGTCCCATCACACAAAGATTTGGCGGACCCCCTGTAGTAACTCGGAGGACCCCTTGTTGAAGACCCACCAGAATAAGGATGCTGGGGTTCAAGTGGTTAAAACGCCATGTATTGATATTCTATTCTATCGTGTTCTATACTGTATCTTTGGGGGAAGGATTTACATATTTACTTACAGTAATTTACTTACAGTGACATAAATGTTAAGGTTCTGTAAAGTAACAATGCAATTCAGGGGTTCTGTAGATGAAAAGAGAACCACTGCTCTAGAACCTTTAAAAGGATCCCTGGCTAATAAGGCAAATATGCCTTAATACAATTGCCCTCTATAACTATAACATTTATTTTAGAAACAGTTCATCTTTTACTCAAGAGGGACAATGTCCTGTCGCAAGTATTAGTTATTTTCTTCTTTCTTTATATATGTGCACATTTATTCCATAGGTCTAGACCACACATGGTCATGGACAAATGACATCATCAACTTACGGCGTTCCCGCTTGAGTGAAAGATGAACCGTTTCTAAAATACATATTTTAATGAAATACATATTTAAGGTGTTTTAGTCATAGAGGACAATTCTAATGTATTAAGGCGTACGGTATAATGCTTATTAGCCAGGGTTCCTTTTAAACAAACCCAAACACAACAGCAATCACCACAAATCCATACTTTTTATGCTTTTTATTTTACAAAAGTTCCATCAAGTCCACTACAAAGTTCCAAGAAATGTTTACAAAAAAAACAAACAAAAAACAGAAACCATCAACAAATATGTTTACATCATTCAAGAGTATATAGTTGAATAGCTTCATTTAAAATGACAGTTAAATGACATGATTTGATTCTTGACCTTTTTCCTTCTGCACTAAAGAGGCATTAATGATCAAAGACACTCAGCCTGATGTTACAAAGACAAACACAGTAACATCCAATTCAGGCGTTTATTCACTCTTATCCGTCCATTCTCAACGCTAACCGGAAGAGTGGGCAGACACACATCCATTTAACCCATTAAGATTTGACCTAAAAAACATTATTTTACACTTTGACTATTCAAAAATAGCAGATATACAAGCTCATAGCGCGGCACCGAGTGCCGCACTATGAGCATGTATATCTGCTATTTTTGAAAGATCGAGAAAATGTGTGCAAATTTATATATTTATATTCTTTTAAAGCAAACATTTTTAACTCAAATCTTTGCTTCTGGGGGGTCCCTGGAAAAACATATTTTGAGATGGGGGGTCGGCGGCCAAATCCATATAATTTTGGGGGTCCTTGACGTGAAAAAGATTGAGCACCACTGATATAGAAACATACGTTTTTTTTCAGAAAACAGATTTAGAAGACATTAGTAAGAATCGGCCTCAGGTCTTAGTGGGTTAAAAATGCTCTGAAGTAACGTAAAGTATACACGATTTGAACATTTGACATTTAAGGCCTAAATACTTCTACAATTGTTACACATTGCTACAAAACCTGTCACTTTGGGCATAAACAATAAGTTGAAGGATACATTTAGGTGTGATAACGAGGTACCGTTACAATCATGTATACTTCACATTACTTCAGATTTTCCAAATTCTTTATAATATTTTTTTGTTTTAATT
This sequence comes from Gymnoscopelus microlampas, assembly GCF_963454915.1. Taxonomy (NCBI): domain Eukaryota; kingdom Metazoa; phylum Chordata; class Actinopteri; order Myctophiformes; family Myctophidae; genus Gymnoscopelus; species Gymnoscopelus microlampas. The sequence continues at coordinate 1,397,282 of NC_139958.1, read as the reverse complement.
TTTGGGAGGTTGAAAGAAATAAAGAAATCCCCCCGCACACGGTGTTCAAATGCACCAAAAAAAGATGTTATCAGGTTTATCCAGATAAACCCGATGGAGGTCTAATAAAAGACTGAAACGTTGTAATATTCCCATTGAACATGTTTTCTTACATTTGAAGGCGGTTTGCAGGAGTTTCTTTTTCTCTCAGTACGTTGGGGGTCTTCTTCTCCTGTGGGGCTTTGTAGATGGAAATGGATGGTTTTCCAGGACAATGGTCTTTGTAGGGTTGGGGGGGGCATGGGGGGGATAACTAATAAACAATGTAACTTCTATCTGCCCACTCTTCCTCTTCCTCTTCATCACCAAACAACTGAACGCACTTGCAGAAGTATAATCATATTTATATATAATATAAGATATTATTATATATTATTGTATAATATATCTTATCTTATATATAATATATAAGACACTTGAATGCAGAAGTATAATTATATTCATGTATAATATAATATATGATATTATATTGTATGATATAATATATATATATTATGTTATACACAACATATAAGACATGAGTACAGAACCAGTAACAGACAACAGATCCTCTTTAAACACTGCCAACCTGGCGCCCCTCTTTTGTCCAAGTCATTACGGGCAAGCGGCTGAAAAGAACGATCTGCAAGCTTCTCGATGCGTGGCACGCCAATGTGACACCGAGGCGTTGTTGAGAGCTTGTAGATCGCTGCCGTTCCCGCATGTGGGGATGTAGGGCTATCTGGGCCTTACGTTGTCTTTTTTTTAAACGGAAACAAAATCCAGACAAATATTTAAATCTGAAACGGTTTGGTTGTCATGAGTTGGAAGAAGGTTCAGGTTGAGTGAGAGGAATGTGTAACTACTGCATAACCAGTGGAATGTGTGTGTGTGTGTGTGTGTGTGTTTGTATTACTATACTTGCGAGGACTAAGTATAGTAGAATTTGAAGAAATATACATTGTGAGGACCGTTTTCCTGGACCTCACAAGACAAATGGTTTATTTTTTAGAGATAGGTTTTCAATTAGAAAAACATTCAGGTCAGGATTAGACATTTAGGTGTCTTAGAGGTTAGGTTTAGGGATTGGAATTAGAGTTAAACATGATTTATACTTAGTTGCGCTCCCAGTGTCATGCACCGTAAAACAGCTGATCTATAAGCTCACAACGCGTCGCAGCGCGACGCGTTGTGAGCTTATAGATCAGCTGTTTTTCGGCTTTAGGCTTACGGTTAAAAATGGCAAAATAATATATGTTTTTAAATGACATTCATAAAATGGCTGTCCTAAAGCGTTGATGTCCTCAAGTATAGTAATACAAACCTGTGTGTGAGTGCGAGTGTGTGTGTGTGTGTGTGTGTGTGTGTGTGTGTGTGTGTGTGTGTGTGTGTGTGTGTGTGTGTGTGTGTCTCTCTCTCTCTCTCTCTCTCTCTCTTCATGCGGTCAGACCCCAGGGCCCCTCCTACCAGGAGGGGGCGGTGTTGGCCAGTCGTCTCATGCGCCTGCAGGAATGAAGCACAGATGACAGATGTCAGTCAGAGTTATTAGGCAGAGGAACGTCCTACAGTTGTTCTCATATTAACCTCCATCTTTTGTTTTCCTTCGCGTTTTGCTCAAAAGTAAGAGCCTGGACCGAGCTGTTGACGTTCCTGCCATAGGAAGTGGGAGTCAACCTTTCATTTCCCCAACCAACCAGAGTACAGTGGGCGTCACTACAAATGTTGTGACGTCAGGGCTCTCAATCATAGACATATAAAGGTAGACGCCTCCTTCGGCTCTGAGGCATTGGTATCTCGGGCGCCATTTTAGAGGAGGCAAGCTTCCGCGTGTGTCACAGAAGGGCGTTTGGTAGGCCAATCAGAGGCAGGTGGGGGCGGGTCTTTTCGTAAGAGGCAGCCGTGCAGCAAAAGTCAGTTAGACGCGCTGTGATTGGCCAGTAGTCACTTTGAGTGTCAGCTTGCCTACTCTAAAATGGATCACATGATGAATGAAACATAAAGTCATAGAATGATTTTGTATTTTGAATGTTTCACTTGATCTATCGTTTTTTTTAAATGTTGGCTTTAAACAATATATATTCAAAGATTTGCACACATTTTCACGATCTTTCAAAAAAATATCAGATCTACAGAGTGCCGCGCTACGAGCTTGTAGATCTGCTATTTCTTAATAGCCAAAGACTAAAAAAGATCTAAAAACAACACAGATTCTTTCCCGGTCTGAATGGGTTAAAAGTGCATTTCGACATGCTGTCGGGAATCAACATGAGCGAATAGTGAGCGTGACAACAGCCCCCCCCCCATTTCCCCCCCCGCTCCACAGTTAAGGACTGCACCCGCTGTGTGTAGTCCTTATGCATGTGCATTCTGCTGTGTGTAGTCCTTATGTATGTGCATTATGCTGTGTGTAGTCCTTATGTATGTGTATTCTGCTGTGTGTAGTCCTTATGTATGTGTATTCTGCTGTGTGTAGTCCTTATGTATGTGCATTCTGCTGTGTGTAGTCCTTATGTATGTGCATTCTGCTGTGTGTAGTCCTTATGTATGTGCATTATGCTGTGTGTAGTCCTTATGTATGTGCATTATGCTGTGTGTAGTCCTTATGTATGTGTATTCTGCTGTGTGTGGCCCTTATGTATGTGTATTCTGCTGTGTGTGGCCCTTATGTATGTGTATTCTGCTGTGTGTGGCCCTTATGTATGTGTATTCTGCTGTGTGTAGTCCTTATGTATGTGTATTCTGCTGTGTGTGGCCCTTATGTATGTGTATTCTGCTGTGTGTGGCCCTTATGCATGTGCATTCTGCTGTGTGTAGCCCTTATGTATGTGTATTCTGCTGTGTGTAGTCCTTATGTATGTGTATTCTGCTGTGTGTAGTCCTTATGTATGTGTATTATGCTGTGTGTAGTCCTTATGCATGTGTATTCTGCTGTGTGTAGCCCTTATGTATGTGTATTCTGCTGTGTGTAGTCCTTATGTATGTGTATTCTGCTGTGTGTAGTCCTTATGCATGTGTATTCTGCTGTGTGTAGTCCTTATGTATGTGCATTCTGCTGTGTGTAGTCCTTATGTATGTGTATTCTGCTGTGTGTAGTCCTTATGTATGTGTATTCTGCTGTGTGTAGTCCTTATGTATGTGTATTCTGCTGTGTGTAGCCCTTGTGTATGTGTATTCTGCTGTGTGTAGTCCTTATGTACGTGCATTCTGCTGTGTGTAGTCCTTATGTATGTGTATTCTGCTGTGTGTAGCCCTTGTGTATGTGTATTCTGCTGTGTGTAGTCCTTATGTACGTGCATTCTGCTGTGTGTAGTCCTTATGTATGTGTATTCTGCTGTGTGTAGCCCTTGTGTATGTGTATTCTGCTGTGTGTAGTCCTTATGTATGTGTATTCTGCTGTGTGTAGTCCTTATGTATGTGCATTCTGCTGTGTGTAGTCCTTATGTATGTGTATTCTGCTGTGTGTAGTCCTTGTGTATGTGTATTCTGCTGTGTGTAGTCCTTATGTATGTGCATTCTGCTGTGTGTAGTCCTTATGTATGTGTATTCTGCTGTGTGTAGTCCTTATGTATGTGTATTCTGCTGTGTGTAGTCCTTATGTATGTGTATTCTGCTGTGTGTAGTCCTTATGTATGTGCATTCTGCTGTGTGTAGTCCTTATGTATGTGTATTATGCTGTGTGTAGTCCTTATGTATGTGTATTCTGCTGTGTGTAGTCCTTATGTATGTGTATTCTGCTGTGTGTAGTCCTTATGTATGTGCATTCTGCTGTGTGTAGTCCTTATGTATGTGTATTCTGCTGTGTGTAGTCCTTATGTATGTGTATTCTGCTGTGTGTAGCCCTTATGTATGTGTATTATGCTGTGTGTAGTCCTTATGTATGTGCATTCTGCTGTGTGTAGTCCTTATGTATGTGCATTCTGCTGTGTGTGGCCCTTATGTATGTGTATTATGCTGTGTGTAGTCCTTATGTATGTGTATTCTGCTGTGTGTAGTCCTTATGTATGTGCATTCTGCTGTGTGTAGCCCTTATGTATGTGTATTATGCTGTGTGTAGTCCTTATGTATGTGTATTATGCTGTGTGTAGTCCTTATGTATGTGTATTATGCTGTGTGTAGTCCTTATGTATGTGTATTCTGCTGTGTGTAGTCCTTATGTATGTGTATTCTGCTGTGTGTAGTCCTTGTGTATGTGTATTCTGCTGTGTGTAGTCCTTATGTATGTGTATTCTGCTGTGTGTAGTCCTTATGTATGTGTATTCTGCTGTGTGTAGTCCTTATGTATGTGTATTATGCTGTGTGTAGTCCTTATGTATGTGTATTATGCTGTGTGTAGTCCTTATGTATGTGTATTATGCTGTGTGTAGTCCTTATGTATGTGTATTCTGCTGTGTGTAGTCCTTATGTATGTGTATTCTGCTGTGTGTAGTCCTTGTGTATGTGTATTCTGCTGTGTGTAGTCCTTATGTATGTGTATTCTGCTGTGTGTAGTCCTTATGTATGTGTATTCTGCTGTGTGTAGTCCTTATGTATGTGTATTATGCTGTGTGTAGTCCTTATGTATGTGTATTATGCTGTGTGTAGTCCTTATGTATGTGTATTCTGCTGTGTGTAGTCCTTATGTATGTGTATTCTGCTGTGTGTAGTCCTTGTGTATGTGTATTCTGCTGTGTGTAGTCCTTATGTATGTGTATTCTGCTGTGTGTAGTCCTTATGTATGTGCATTCTGCTGTGTGTAGTCCTTATGTATGTGTATTCTGCTGTGTGTAGTCCTTATGTATGTGTATTCTGCTGTGTGTAGTCCTTATGTATGTGTATTCTGCTGTGTGTAGTCCTTATGTATGTGTATTATGCTGTGTGTAGTCCTTATGTATGTGTATTCTGCTGTGTGTAGTCCTTATGTATGTGTATTATGCTGTGTGTAGTCCTTATGTATGTGTATTCTGCTGTGTGTAGTCCTTATGTATGTGTATTCTGCTGTGTGTAGTCCTTGTGTATGTGCATTCTGCTGTGTGTAGTCCTTGTGTATGTGTATTCTGCTGTGTGTAGCCCTTATGTATGTGTATT
>NC_139958.1:1294700-1387200 GCF_963454915.1 Gymnoscopelus microlampas | reverse complement strand
TCTATGTGAAGGATAGTGAATGTTTAAGTTCATGTTCCATGTGAAGGATAGTGAATGTTTAAGTTCATGTTTCATGTGAAGGATAGTGAATGTTTAAGTTCATGTTCCATGTGAAGGATAGTGAATGTTTAAGTTCATGTTCCATGTGAAGGATAGTGAATGTTTAAGTTCATGTTCTATGTGAAGGATAGTGAATGTTTAAGTTCATGTTCCATGTGAAGGATAGTGAATGTTTAAGTTCATGTTCCATGTGAAGGATAGTGAATGTTTAAGTTCATGTTCCATGTGAAGGATAGTGCATGTTTAAGTTCATGTTCTATGTGAAGGATAGTGAATGTTTAAGTTCATGTTCCATGTGAAGGATAGTGAATGTTTAAGTTCATGTTCCATGTGAAGGATAGTGTATGTTTAAGTTCATGTTCCATGTGAAGGATAGTGAATGTTTACCGTTCATGTTCCATGTGAAGGATAGTGAATGTTTAAGTTCATGTTCCATGTGAAGGATAGTGAATGTTTAAGTTCATGTTCCATGTGAAGGATAGTGAATGTTTAAGTTCATGTTCTGTGTGAAGGATAGTGAATGTTTAAGTTCATGTTCCATGTGAAGGATAGTGAATGTTTAAGTTCATGTTCCATGTGAAGGATAGTGAATGTTTAAGTTCATGTTCTATGTGAAGGATAGTGAATGTTTACCGTTCATGTTCATGTGAAGGATAGTGAATGTTTAAGTTCATGTTCTGTGTGAAGGATAGTGAATGTTTACCGTTCATGTCCATGTGAAGGATAGTGAATGTTTAAGTTCATGTTCCATGTGAAGGATAGTGAATGTTTAAGTTCATGTTCCATGTGAAGGATAGTGAATGTTTACCGTTCATGTTCCATGTGAAGGATAGTGAATGTTTAAGTTCATGTTCCATGTGAAGGATAGTGCATGTTTACCGTTCATGTTCCATGTGAAGGATAGTGAATGTTTACCGTTCATGTTCCATGTGAAGGCATCTCGTAGTTTCTGACCGTCTATCTCCATGTCCAGACGGATGGGGACGAGCACCTCACTCTGAGAGGCGTTTTCATGGATCACCGCGGGGTCGTGGTCATCGAAGCTGAGGAAGACGTTTAAAACGGTCAAACTTCATCATTCCTTTTAACCGTGACAAACTTTATTGGTCCCGGAAAATCGTCAATCTATAACTTATCGATTGGCTTTTTTAACTGAATGTATGAACCACCTGGACCCCTAGCCTCTCTGCTCTGGACATGGTCATAGTAGGAAAACCTTGGACAAAACAGACGGAATTGTATAAATTCCACCAGAATGTCACAGCGAGTGAATGAGACGAGCAGAAATGAATGAACTATAAAAGCTCATTTGCTTCCCGTTTATTTCCTGCGGGGAGCGGCCATATCTCCTGCTTTATGGCAAAAACCAAGCCTCATTGAAATGGCCACAGCTGTGCAGTGGCTCGCCGCGAGCAGATCATTCCCAATACCTCGGGAACCCTGTGCGTGTAACGAGCCCATCTACGAGAGGGCGGAGGTCACAGAGAATATTCCATGATTTTTCAAAGGTACAGTACAGATCGCCCGTTTTCGCTGGCAGCAGTGGCACAATATTACACTATTACTCTGGCAGTTAACCCATTACGACCTGGAACGCATCTGTGTCATTTTTTGATTTGAGCTAAAAAAGCATTATTTTACACTTTGGCTATTCAAAAATAGCAGATCTACAAGCTCATAGCGCGGCTAGATCTGCTATTTTTGAACCAAAGTATTTCCTTGCTTACGGTAATGAATGATTACCGTAAGCAAGGAAATACTTTGTTTTGTTGTTACTTTTGGGTCAATTTATTATTATAGTATAGTATCTTACCACAGGGGGAAGGTCCTCTTCTTGTTATTATAGTATATATATATATATTATAGGGTCTTACCACAGGGGGAAGGTCCTCTTCTTGTTATTATAGTATATATATATAGTATATATATATATATATATATATATATATATATAGGGTCTTACCACAGGGGGAAGGTCCTCTTCTTGTTATTATAGTATATATATATATATTATAGGGTCTTACCACAGGGGGAAGGTCCTCTTCTTGTTATTATAGTATATATATATAGTATATATATATATATATATATATATTATAGGGTCTTACCACAGGGGGAAGGTCCTCTTCTTGTCTCGTCCCATGCGGTTGCGGTTGATGGTGGTGGAGCACGGCACAGCGTCTAGGTGGTGAGAGCTGTTTGGCAGAGTGGGAACCCACTGACTGCTCCGCTTTGTCTTCTGCTCTCTGTGGAGTACACACATATATAACATTTATATTATATATAACCCACTGACTGCTCCGCTTTGTCTTCTGCTCCCTGTGGAGTACACACACATAACATTTATATTATATATATATACATATATATATATGTCTTCTGCTCCCTGTGGAGTACACACACATAACATTTATATTATATATATATACATATATATATATGTCTTCTGCTCCCTGTGGAGTACACACACATAACATTTATATTATATATATATACATATATATATATGTCTTCTGCTCCCTGTGGAGTACACACACATAACATTTATATTATATATATATACATATATATATATGTCTTCTGCTCCCTGTGGAGTACACACATAACATTTATATTATATATATATACACATATATATGTCTTCTGTTCCCTGTGGAGAGAACACACACATAACATTTATATTATATATAACCCACTGACTGCTACGCTTTGTCTTCTGCTCCCTGTGGGAACACACACATAACATTTATATAATATATATATACATATATATATATATATATATATATATATATATATATATATATATATATATATATATATATATATATATATATATCTTCTGCTCCCTGTGGGACGGTAACACACACACACAACATTTATATTATATATATATATATCTTCTGCTCCCTGTGGGAACACACTGTGTGTGTGTTACCACTAGATATTTTCAATAATCCTTTCCATGTTGAACAATGTTCATACATTTTCAAATATTAAAAGAAATTGGTTGGTTTATAAAGCATTGAATGGTTTAAATAGTACTGTTGGTTTATAAAGCATTGAATGGTTTAAATACTGCTGTTGGTTTATAAAGCATTGAATGGTTTAAATAGTACTGTTGGTTTATAAAGCATCTGGGAACCCATGGTCAAATAAAAAGGAAAAACAGTTTTGTACTTGGCTCTGGGCCGGCTCTGGGCCGAGCTGAACAGAGGACCCGTGCTCAGGGAAACCAGGGTTTGTGTCTGCCTTCAGCGCATCACTTCCTGTGGTGCGACTATGTTTTCATTCCCACTAACAATATTTCTACACGGAACACTAACACCACTTCTCCCAGAGAACATGGATGGTGTTGGTTTATAAGCCCACTTGTTTCTATGATGAAAGAGCAAGTTAAAATGTTACTAACTTTCCGTGGTTTTGTCGGCTTCGAGGACGCTATTGTTACATGAGTTTAGGTTTGGTAAAATAAATGGTAAATGGTGCATTTATATAGCGCTTCTATCCGAAGCGCTTTACATTGATTGTGCCATTCACCCATTCACACACACATTCATACGCCGATGGAGGAGGAAACCATGCAAGGCACCAACCTGCTCATCGGGAGCAATTAGGGGTTCAGTGTCTTGCTCAAGGACACTTCCACACTAACTCTGGGGGAGCGCCCCAGCCTGGGATCGAACTGGGAACCTTGCGGTTTTCCAGTTCACTCTACCCAGCCACTCTACCCCTGAGACACTGTATGTACACACTACCCAGCCACTCTACCCCTGAGCCACTGTATGTACACACTACCCAGCCACTCTACCCCTGAGCCACTGTATGTACACACTACCCAGCCACTCTACCCCTGAGCCACTGTATGTACACTCTACCCAGCCACTCTACCCCTGAGCCACTGTATGTACACTCTACCCAGCCCACTCTACCCCTGAGCCACTGTATGTACACTCTACCCAGCCACTCTACCCCTGAGACACTGTATGTACACTCTACCCAGCCACTCTACCCCTGAGCCACTGTATGTACACTCTACCCAGCCACTCTACCCCTGAGACACTGTATGTACACTCTACCCAGCCACTCTACCCCTGAGCCACTGTATGTACACTCTACCCAGCCACTCTACCCCTGAGCCACTGTATGTACACTCTACCCAGCCCACTCTACCCCTGAGCCACTGTATGTACACTCTACCCAGCCACTCTACCCCTGAGACACTGTATGTACACTCTACCCAGCCACTCTACCCCTGAGACACTGTATGTACACACTACCCAGCCACTCTACCCCTGAGACACTGTATGTACACACTACCCAGCCACTCTACCCCTGAGACACTGTATGTACACACTACCCAGCCACTCTACCCCTGAGACACTGTATGTACACTCTACCCAGCCACTCTACCCCTGAGACACTGTATGTACACTCTACCCAGCCACTCTACCCCTGAGACACTGTATGTACACTCTACCCAGCCACTCTACCCCTGAGACACTGTATGTACACACTACCCAGCCACTCTACCCCTGAGACACTGTATGTACACTCTACCCAGCCACTCTACCCCTGAGACACTGTATGTACACACTACCCAGCCACTCTACCCCTGAGACACTGTATGTACACACTACCCAGCCACTCTACCCCTGAGACACTGTATGTACACTCTACCCAGCCACTCTACCCCTGAGACACTGTATGTACACTCTACCCAGCCACTCTACCCCTGAGACACTGTATGTACACTCTACCCAGCCCACTCTACCCCTGAGACACTGCCGCCCGAGGTTTGTTTCTAGTGGGGAACGAACGGCACACATGTTAATCCCGCCCACTACATTTGATTGGGTAAAGCAACCTGAGGTAGGCTGGAGGCTCAGTGTGGGGGGGGGTAGGGGGGGTAGGCCTACCTGAGGTAGGCTGGAGGCTCAGTGTGGGGGGGGGGGGGGGTAGGCCTACCTGAGGTAGGCTGGAGGCTCAGTGTGGGGGGGGGGGGGGGTAGGGGGGGTAGGCCTACCTGAGGTAGGCTGGAGGCTCAGTGTGGGGGGGGTAGGGGGGGTAGGCCTACCTGAGGTAGGCTGGAGGCTCAGTGTGGGGGGGGTAGGGGGGGTAGGCCTACCTGAGGTAGGCTGGAGGCTCAGTGTGGGGGGGGTAGGGGGGGTAGGCCTACCTGAGGTAGGCTGGAGGCTCAGTGTGGGGGGGGGGTAGGGGGGGTAGGGGGGGTAGGCCTACCTGAGGTAGGCTGGAGGCTCAGTGCTGATAGACACTGCTTTGTATTTCTCGTCGTTTCCCTCAAAGATCTCTTCACATTCTGAGGCTTTCAGCAGAGTCACACTGGTGGCTGGGGAGAGAGGTCAAAGGTTAATGTCCATTACTGTTGGTGTAGATCACCGGTTCACAAACTGGGGGTCAGGACCCCCAGGGGGGTCCCCAAATTATTTCTTATGAATTTAAATACATTGGACATAAAAAAAGACAACAGAATGTTAACACTAGTCATTAAGCTACTAATATAGACTGAAGTCATTAAAGTGGGTCATGTTTACATGTTTAGAATCATAACAGCTGAAATCAATAATATATCACTATTCTGATATTAACCTGTGGGACGCATTAAGTGAAGGTGGGGGCCGTATGTGGCCCCCGGGCCGCCAGTTGCCCATGTATGCTGTAGGGGGTTCCAAATGGACCCTTACAGGTCTGTGACTCTGAGAGTGTACACATGGAACCAAATGGACCCGTAAAACAGTCCAGTAAGAATATAAAAACCGTAGTGGAACATCAATGCAAAATATTACATGATAAATCACATGGTATCAGAATGGCATAGACTGACATACTCAGCGATACCAGCATCATATAGGCAGTATATCAGCAGCTTTTACCATACTGGTGTCTGAACTCTACTGATTTATACTCTTACTGTACTATTGACATTATTATATTACTAACTTGTAGCTGGACAATTATTAAAGGGATAGTTCACCCCAAAGTGACTTATTTCCTATGGATTAGTCACCCCATGGAGACTTGAATTCATGGATGTTTTTTTTGCTTTTGTCACATATTCCTAAGACAATAATTTGATGATCAGTGGTTCCGGTAGGAGACACAAAGAGCCTCCTTTGTGTCTCCTACCGGACCTCTGCTGGTGGTCAGTACTTGAGTAGGCCTACTGACCACCAGTCATATTATCTTATTGTTATCATACTGACCACCAGTCATATTATCTTATTGTTATTATACTGACCACCAGTCATATTATCTTATTGTTATCATACTGACCACCAGTCATATCATTATATTAGAGTCCATAACAGTGTGTCTCACCATGTGATGAAGCAACTATCTTCTTCCTCTCCTCCACAGAGGCCAGTCTCCTCCATAAGGACGGGTAACGTTTGTACAGAGAGCCTCTGAACATACGCAGGTAGTTCCCCACCTAGGAGACACACAAACATTATTATTATTAATATTAATATTATTATACTGAACATACGCAGGTAGTTCCCCACCTAGATGACACAGAAACATTATTAATATTAATATTATGAATATTATTATTATTATTATGAACATATGCAGGTAGTTCCCCACCTAGGAGACACAGAAACATTATTATTATTAATATTATTAATATTATTATTATTATTAATAATATTATTATTATTATACTGAACACATGCAGGTAGTTCCACCTAGAGCATTGGGGTCCGGGGACCCCCAGGGGTACTTGAGGGTGTTCCAGGGGGTCCCAAGCTAAATGATGGATAGGAACCAAATGAACCCTTATGGGTCTGTAACTCTGAGAGTGTACAAATGGAACCAAATGGACCCTAACGGTCCATTTGGTTCCATTTGTACACTCTCAGAGTTAAATATAACATTGATTTTACAATATGAATTGGGGTCCCAGGCATAGAAATGCCATTAAATGGGGGTCCGTAGCCCTAATGATGTCAAACTGGGGGTCCTTGAAATTAAAATGGTTTGAGAATCACTGCTAGAGCCGCAAAAATCTTCTCTTATGGGGGTCCCTGCATGCATATCTTTTCAAATGGGGGTCCGCGGGCTAATAAGTGTCAATTTGGGGGTCCTTGACATGAAAAAGTTTGAGAACCACTGTCCTGTAGGAGACAGAAACATTATTATGATGATGAACATACACAGGTTGTTCCCCAGAGGACACAGAAACATCAAATATATCTCTATCTATCTATCTATCTATATATCTATCTATATATAGATATAGATATAGATCTATATCTATATATAGATATATATACAGTCTAGTCACACTAGACTGTAGTAAGGTAACAGGGAGGTAATAATTATCACTCCTCCTTACTCTCTCTTATGTTCTACTCTGTTCATATAGTGTTTTATATATAATCTGATTATATTGTATTTGTGTTATTGTTTTATGCTATGTTGATGAATTGAATACATGGGACCACAATGGAAACCATCCAGACAGTCACAGACTGTTGAGCTGAAACAGGAAGTTATGTTTAACAGAATGATGCTGTTAGTGTGTTATTGTGTTCATGTTCATGTTATTGTGTTCATCTTAATGTTGTTGTTAGCAGCTAACAGTTAGCAGCTAACTGTTAGCTGGGCTCTTTGTGTGAATGACTGCAGCAGCCAATGCTAACATTAGCATCTTAGCATCAGCCAGTAGCATAATGCAATAAACGCTGTTTAAATATGAATAAAGCATTAATAAATGTTCATAACGCTGCTTTACCTCTGATCCCACCATGAAGAAATCTCCATCCTGTTCCAGCTGGAATTTAATGGGTTTCTGGCCGAAGGTTTTGCTTAAAGCTAACTGCATCGTTGTTGTTGATGATGGGGTTGCTATGCTAACATGCTAACCCTGCTGCAAGCTGTGTTGCCAGATTGTGTGAGGGAAATGAGCAACCGGGTCCATGAAAACAAGCCCAAAAGAGGCCACAACGTGAGCACTTTAGATTCACTTCAGCTATTTGTTAATAGCAGATCTACAAGCTCACAACGCGTCGCGATGCGAGCGTGTAGATCTGCCATTAAAATAAAAATAAAAATAAAAAAATCTTGGAAATTAAAAGATGTGCATTTTTTAAAAACATTTTAACAACATAAATCTTGTATGGGGGGGGGGTCCCCTGGGGCAACATATTTCCAGATGGAGGTCCTTGGATAATTACATATTAATTTGGTGGTCCTTGACATTAAACTATTTTAGAACAACTTGTTTATATAAACAACATTTAGGAAACAGCAACTACTAATATTTACATTAATCAGCTTTACGCCAAGCCTTCTTAGGGCTTGTTTTTCTGTAAAGTTACTTGATGTAAAATAATATTGGCTGTTGCTGTTTCCTAAATTGTATAAACAAGTGGTTTTATGCTACTGGATTAATAACGCTTATAATAAGCGGACATGGCAACACTGCTGCTAACCAAAGCAGCGAGGAAGAACCACCAATAGACTCCGTTCATCTGTTTGTATTCAAAGGCCTTTGTCGCCCTCATGTGGACAAAATGAATCAATGCAAGTGGAATTGATTGATTGATTTGATCATTTATTAGCAGTTTAACAACGAGATGACGCAATATGGCGCTAGTTTCTACAACATAAGCTGTTAAGATCTACAAGCTCACAATGAGACGCGTTGTGAGCTTGTATATCTGCTATTTTCGGCGCGCGACACCGTGGTGGAACAGAGCATCACGTTGGCATGCTAACTGGCTAGGCTAGCTGGGTCAAATCACATGTTTGTAACCATGTGAGCACTTCCGTTTTCTCTTCAAAATAAAACTAGGTGAAGTGTCATGCTTAACATTGAAAACCACGTGAGCACTTCCATTTTCTCTTCAAAGTAAAACGGAAGTGGTCACAAGGACTACACTTAAGAACTACATGTTCCATACACCATGGGTGGCTAGAAGAACTACATTTTAAGGACTACGTTTCCCATACACCATGGGTGGCTAGAAGAACTACATTTTAAGGACTACGTTTCCCATACACCATGGGTGGCTAGAAGAACTACATTTTAAGGACTACGTTTCCCATACACCATGGGTCACTAGAAGAACTACATTTTAAGGACTACGTTTCCCACACACCATGCGTGGCTAGAAGAACTACATTTCAAGGACTACGTTTCCCATACACCATGCGTGGCTAGAAGAACTACATTTTAAGAATAAGGACTACATTTCCCGTACCATCGGTCAAGCGTCACACCGTACGCCACAAGGGCACTTCCGTTTTCTTGTCAAAATAAAGCCACGTCATGTGTCAACTCTCGCATCAAACGCAACTCGAATGCATCCGCTCATTTTTCAAAATGAAACAGTTTAATGTTTACTTTTTGCTCTGTTCTACGACGGTGTCGCCGAAAATAGCAGATCTACAAGCTCACAACGCGTCTCATTGTGAGCGTGTAGATTTGACCAGCCTATATTGTGTAAACTAGCTCCATATTGCGTCATATGGAGTCATTGCGTCATCTCGTTCTTTTATGACTGAGAGAAAAGTGGATTTATTAACGACTTCCACTTGCAGTGATTCATTTTGTCCACACGAGGGCGACAAAGACCACTTAAAACAAACAAATGAACTGAGTCAGTTGTAAACATGATACATGAACACATTGTTACATTTATCACTGTATTAGTTTAATGTTTTAGTTATATTTATCACTGTATTAGTTTAATGTTTTAGTTATATTTATCACTGTATTAGTTGAATGTTTTAGTTATATTTATCACTGTATTAGTTTAATGTTTTAGTTATATTTATCACTGTATTAGTTTAATGTTTTAGTTATATTTATCACTGTATTAGTTTAATGTTTTAGTTATATTTATCACTGTATTAGTTTAATGTTTTACATCAATGTGTGTTTTTACCTCATGATGTTAGTTAGTTAGTTAGTTAGTTAGTTAGTCAGACAGACAGACAGACAGACAGACAGACAGACAGACAGACAGACAGACAGACAGACAGACAGACAGACAGTTTGTACACAAACTGTGCGTGGGCGTGTGTGTGCGTGGTGAAGTTGTTTTGGGAGCGTTCATTTTAAATCTCTTCACCGTCCTGCACATCACCTGTTTAACATGCCCTGAAACATGACTGTCAAGGCGCAACTTGTTCCTGGTTTTGGAAATGTTTCCATTTACACCCCGTACATCTACATAAACGTTCACATTTCAAATATAAAGTGCTGACCCCACGGCCATGGATGTAAGACGTTGAGTCGTGTGGGTTTAAGTACCCGTATCTTTTGTATTGTTCAATAAAAAGCATTTTAATCCGATCGGCGGCCATTTTATCATAGAGTTAAAATGTATCAGAGTGCAATACACCTCCCAACCGATAGGGCCGCGTAGTTGAAAGCATAAGAAGGACAATGTGAGATAATGGCCGCCAATTAGATTAAAATTATTTTTATTGAAAAATACGGAAGATACGGGTACTTAGACCCACCCGTTTCAACTTGTTACATCCGTGGCCACGAGTACCTTTTTTTTTTGCTCGAGTTAAAGTACCAATACTGAAATGTAGAAAGAAAATTGACTTCAGTAAAAGTACAAAAGTATTGGTATCACAATGTACTTAAAGTACCAAAAGTAGAAAGTACTCATTATGCAGAATGTCCCATTTCACAAGCTTTCTTAATGTATATATATTTTTTTTAATAGCAGAGATCGGCTTTTAAATTTAATAGCCAATGTATATGGGCTATTAAATAAGGACTACGTTTCCTTTGACACCGTTAATCACCCAATCATGATCAATAAGCTCAAAGCAATAGGTTTTGATGACACGTCAGTGAACTGGATGAGATCCTACCTGGAAGGGAGGGAGCAAGTGGTGGAAGTAAACGGCACCCAGCCCCCCCCCCCCCCCCCCCTCCCTGTGACTTGTGGTGTTCCACAAGGAAGTATACTAGGACCTTTACTGTTCCTGATATATGTGAACGATATGTCTTCAGCGACAGGCTGCAGGTTGAGAAAACTCTCAGTACTGAACTCAACAAGATCTGTATCTGGCTCTCTGACAACAAACTATCATTACACCTGGGTAAAACTGAATCCATCCTCTTTGGGTCCAGTTCTAACCTTAGCAAGGCTGAGAGTTTCACGATCAAAGCGGGTGATGATGTCATCAAAAGAAAGGAGGAAATTACCTACCTGGGTTCCATCTTGGAGGCAAACCTCTCCGGTAACAAAAACGCCGAAAGAGTGATCAAAAAGGTCAACCAAAGAATACGCTTTTTGTATAGGATTGGACGTCTAGTCAGTAAGAATACTGTGAAGATTCTTGCAGGGGCCCTCATACAAGGTTATTATGATTATGCATGCACTTCGTTGTATCACAAGGCCTTAAAACAAGGCTCCAAACATCCCAAAACAAACTAGTAAGGCTACTTCTTGGCCTCAATCACAAAACCCATCTAACCCCTGCTCATTTTGCTAGGATTGGATGGCTTAGAGTTGAGGACAAAGTACAGCAACTTGCTATGGGCCTGGTCTAAAAGATACACCACAACATTGGGATCCCCCTGTATTTGTCAAAATACTTCCAAAACGTTAACGAAGTCCACGATCATAACACCAGAGGCAGGTCCACTGATCACGTTCAGCCCAGATTTGGCTCAACAAAGGGAATGAACTCGTTCTCATGCATCAAAAATGTGGAATGCTCTACCAAAAGGAGTAAAGGAGTGTAAAACCCTACTCACTTTCAAAACTGCCCTAAAGATACACCTTCAGGAGGCTGCAAATCGAAAATGGCCCCTGTCTAAGTCTTAAGTCTTAAGTAGGAATAATGTACAGTAAGAATGTACACAGCTTTATGAACTAAACCAATAATAATGTCCTATTCTTTCCACTGATTAATCAGAGTAATCCATTCAGTCGAGTATATACAAAAAGATCTATTCGATTATTTTCCCACGTTGAAAAAAAAGATTGCAAAAGATGGTTCCATTCATTGAAAAAGTCGTAGTAATGACTAGTAGTCCAGTAATCACTAAGACAATAATCTGATAGCAGAAACCTAGCCGCAAGCAACTCTTAGATGCTATTTTTGCTGGGAGGCATGCGTTAATCCGACAGACCTTTTCTCCGACTATGTGGCATCCGCGTGCGGTTAGGGTTAGGGTGCGGGTTTGGTTCGGGTTTACTGTTTAACGTCGGAGCACTGCGCTGTCGGAGGAATGCGCTGTCGGACTAACGTACTGCACCCATTTTTGCTATCTGGCATCTATACCAACCCTTGACAGCCCCATATATCCAAACAGATAATACATACAATACATCCAAACAGAAACGTCAGATCTGATCGTATTAAACAACATTAAACTCACAAAAGTTTTTGTTTCCGCGCAGGCGATCATTTTTCTTAAATGTCAGAGTTTGTAAGCGCTCGTTTACAATAAGTCAACGTCCTGCTGCCTCCTGCATTACGTGACATTTAGAAACAGGTTGGTACGCAGGACCGCTGAGTGGTTTCCCACGAGTGCTTCCAAACTCCAACCCTTAGAACACATGCTAATAATCACCTGCACAGAATGTATCGACAGAAAGTAGATCATAACAACATGGAGGATTTCTATGAAACAAACGCTTTGCAGATACAAAGCTAGGATAATCCAAGCTTTCTCTACAGCTGCCATGTTGGCGACTTCAACGTCGTTTAATACAATCAGATCTGACTTTTCTGTTTGGATGTACGGGGCTGTCAAGGGTTGGTCTTGTAACTCTAGATATACCATTAATTGTGACAAACATTAATGTGACAAAAACATGTAGATTCTAAGAGGGGGGGGGGGGGGGGTTATTTTCACTTAAAAAAGCAAACATTTCCAAGTGTTTCATAAAATCCCAAACTGCATCACCGAAACCAACCCAGACTTTTACCACACGTTTATTCTTTAAAAAAAAGTAAAATGGAAAATAAACAAACAGTCAATCAAACAAACAAACAAAAAACCCACTCAAGATCTGAATGATTCATTCACATAACTGTTGACATTTATACGCTCTTTTTTTTTTCCTCCTTTTTCTTTTTTTTTTTTTTTACAATTGTAGAATATAGTTTTATGTTTTGTTTAACCCATTAAGACCTGGAACGCATCTGTGTCATTCTTTTCATTTGAGCTAAAAAGCAGTATTTTACACTTTGGCTATTCAAAAATAGCAGATCTACAAGCTCATAGCGCGGCACTTGATCTGCTATTTTTGAAAAAACGAGAAAATGTGTGCAAATTAATATATTTATATTATTTTAAAGCAAACATTTTTAACTCAAATCTTTGCTTCTGGGGGGGGGGGTCCCTGCAACAACATATTTTGAGATGGGGGTCCGCGTCCAAATACATATCATTTTGGGGGTCCTTCACATGAAAAAGTTGAGCACCACAGTGAGCACCACTGATATAGAAACATAGTTTTTTTTTCAGAAAACGGTTAGGATTTAGAAGACATTTGTAGAATGGGCTTCAGGTCTTAATGGGTTGGTTTAGTTTTTCTCTGAGATGAAGCCAAACATCTCCATCTCCTCCGTTCATTCTGCTGTGTTCCAACTTTAACCAGTTCCCTCCTGGAGCGCATCTCTTGTCATGTTTTTCTTTTTTTTCCGATTTCTTTGGCTATTGATTTTTTTTAATTTTTATTGTGAACATTTGTGCAAATCTTTGAATATAATATATACATTTTTTACTCAAATCTTTGCTTCTGGGGGTCAAATACATATCATTTTGGGGGTCCTTGACATGAAAAAAGAGAACCACTGATATTATAGCAACATAGGTTTTTTTTTTAACTGTTAGGATTTAGAAGACATTTGTAGATTAGATTTGTAGTTAACATTTTCGCAAATGAAAAAAACAACATTATATTAAAATATTTGCACACATTTTCACGATTAAAAATAAATAAATAGCAGATCTACAAGCTCGTAGTGCGGCGCTTGTAGATCTGCTATTTTTGAACGGCCCAAAGTACAAAATAATGGTTAAATCTAAAATGACACTGATGCGTTCCGGGTCTTAATGGGTTAACCACTTAAACCCTCACGGAGTCTCTCAGGGCTCTGTACTGGTGTCTTTTCTGTCATTGTGAGGAAAGCTTTGACAGGAAACAGCAGATCAACAGCTTGTTGATCTGCTGTTTCCTGACAAAGCTTTTCCCCACCATACCAACGCTGGGGTCGAAGTGTTTTTTAAGCTGGCGTTTATGAACAGTCCCTGACAGCGATACTGTATTAGGCCAGGGCAGAGCAGTGGCGGCCATTTTGTGGTGCCACCGATAGAAAACCCATTCATTTCCCCCCCTAAAGATAATTCCTAAAATATGTATATAAATGCCGTTAGGCCTGGTGACCCATTCTGTGTGCAAGAAGATTTGAAAATCGCCCAAAAATATGGTTGCTCGGTCCGGCAGAAAGCATCCGACTAAAATAAATCAGTGTTATTGAACACCCTTTACGTCTCTGTGTGTTGATTATAAACATATTAATATATATAATGTAATATTAAACCAATGAAAGTTATTCTGACAAAAGCAGCTTTAACTCCATTGGAGTAAAACCAGCTCAGTCCACCAAAGGGGCAGGGACGTGCACAGATAGACTCTAGGTGGCGCTAGAGCACCTGCCCTTTGCCCTCTTGACCAGAAGTGCCCTTTTGAAAAAAAAAAATGAAAAAAAAAGTTTTTTTTATTTTCAGTTTACAGCGGGGGTCTTCAACAGGGGGTCCTCAGAGTTACTACAGGGGGTCCGCCAAATCTTTATGTGATATGATTTTTCTTTTTACCATAACCACTCGAAACCTAGCATCCCTTTTCTGAGGAGAACTTTGGCCAAAAATAGCAGATCTACAAGCCCACAACGCCTCGCGCTGCGAGGCGTTGTGGGCTTGTAGATCGGCTATTTTTGGCAAAGAGGTATAGGTGTAGAGGGAAAGAAAAAAGAGCAGACCAAGTAAACAAAAAAAAGTATAATTTACTTGAGCACCTGCCCCTCAAAATGTCTGTGCACGCCACTGCAAAGGGGGGTGGAGTTAGCTGCTTTTGCTGCCTCCAGGCTCCACCCCCTTTTGACCTCTGACCTCCTAACTACACTTTTTGTCATTTCCTGAAAAGTGAACATTTTGTAGTTATCTGGTTCCTGCCTGCAGACAGCAGACATATAGTCAATAATATGATGAAATATTCAGATATGTTTTGATAGAGAATCAAAGGTCTTAATTAAGGTCATGATTCACCAGGAGGCTCCAGGCCTAAAAAATAATTTATACAAATATTTTTTCGGAAATCTCCATGGGGGGGGGGAATGGTGTTTCTATCTGCGGCACCACAAAATGGCCACCGCCGCTAGGCCCTATATACTGTGTCATGTAGGATCCAGACACAACACAATCCACTGGTCTCTCTCTCTCTCTCTCTCTCTCTCTCTCTCCACATCCATTTGGCAAATCAATCGTTTTCTCTTTTTTTCTTCCAGAACTGGAGAAACGAGTCGAATAACGTCCCACGTGTTTTCCCTTCGTCTCTCTCTCTCTCTCTCTCTCTCTCTCTCTCTCTGTCTGTCTGTCTGTGAGGAAGTGTCTTTATAAGTTACTCAGCAGTGGCAGGTAGGGAGGGATGGGGGGGGGGGGGGGGGGGGTCTTTGTTATCCCCCTAGGCGTTGCCCCTCCCCCCAGGCAAAGCCTCCAGGCCTCTCCTCTGGTAGAGGGTTGTAGTTGGCGTCTTCCTCTGGCGTGTCGAACAGCATCTTTCTGCAACGAGAGCATGCATTCATAATAACATCAATAACAGTAACAACTAGAAAATGTGCTCCTCGAGCACAAGTCTCCGCCAGCAAATATTGGAATTTATTCCAAGATTGGAACTTTGATGATAGTGTGTACGTCACATGGCACATTGACTGCATTACCGTGGATTGCCTTAAACTTGTTGGCAAGCCAACAAGTTTCATGAAGGCAATACGTTGACCAACCTTTCCTCTAACGGGTGCAAATCCTGCAGTTCTCGGGGTATGGCATCCAGTAATAAGTTGTTAGCCCAAGCCTGTGGAGGGAGTTTCCCCATTTTAAAGGAGCGATGACATGTGTGACAGATCCAAGTGTTGTTTTGCTTGATTGCAGTTGGGTCTTTGTCCAGGAGACTTACAGTATCTATTGTTGCTGTGTACTTTGCAGGTTTTAACTTTACCACTGTTTCTCTGTAGAACATTCGTTCACAGGAAAAACAGACATAATTGGGTCCACTTTCTGACATCTTCTTTAAGAATGCGGCACCAGCTTCATCAGCTTGAACGTCTTCTTGTTCTTTAGGTGATCTGTAGCATCTCTTCTTATTGGTGTAATCTGCTCGTTGATGTTGCACTTTCATCTATTGAATACTGTGTGTTGGAGCCAAAATGCCTTTCTATTTATTTTGTTTTTGTTTTCTTTAATTGAATGGTGTGGCCTTGGTATTGACTGACGTCATGTCAATCAGTCGGTGGGTGGTTACTATGGGAACTATGATATACCAGTCAGTGGGTGATTGTGGGCAGGTGTGCAACAGGGGAAGCCACACAGTTTTCGACCGTGCTATGTCATGCGATGTCGTACCTATGTCAAGCCGTACCAGGTCGGCGTTCCATGTCTGTATTACCAGTATGTCATCACTATGGATTTAATTGGTGTTAATAAATGGATTGACATATCCAAAGATAAATGCACTCTCTGGACATTGAATGATTTGCACGCGTCAAACTAAACGTCAACCAGTTGCCCCTCAGGAGTAGGCTAAAGGTCTGGGGCTCTACACTGTGACCAGTGCCTTCTTTTCCTTTCGATGTTCTTTACAGACTCTTGTACTTTTTCTTCCAGAGAATGTAGCAATCTTTGTTGTGTCATGTTGTCAGCATTTGTGGCTCGGTCTTTGTTTTTTGTCATTTAGGGATTCAATTGCTCTTTGTCTCTGTTTCTTAGCTTTGGCCTTTTGCTGTCGGCGTTGCGCCTTTGCTTCTTCATGAGGTTTCAGACGATAATTTCCTGCTTCTTCAGTTTGCGTAATGAGAGTTAGTTGCATTGTGTGATCTCAGCTGTAATCTCAGTTTGTACTGGAAAGTGCTGTTCCTGACTGTTCCTGAGCAGGATTTTTGGTAAGGAATTTATTCCAAGATTGGAACTTTTTCTGCTAATATCTCCTGACTAAATGTTAGCTTGGCTGATGGCACTGATGTCACTTCGGAACATGCACCGCAATATTCCGAAGTGACTCACCTATTTATAGGTATGTATTTCGTCATGCGTCTCGCTAGCCAATCAAAGCACACCCTTTCAACATATTGTCACGTGTAGCTTGACCAATGTTAGCTTGGTGGAACCAACGAAAATCAAACGAAAACATACTCTCCACCATGCCTTCGGCCTGGCGGAGACAATAATAATAGCCTGTTTTCACAGTGCAGGACGAATAGTGCAGGGGTCTTCAACAGGGGGTCCGGGACCCCTTGGGGGTCCTCAGAGTTACTACAGGGGGTCCGCCAAATCTTTGTGTGATATGATTGTTTTTTTACCATAACCACTTGAACCCTAGCATCCCTTTTCTGAGGAGAACTTTAGCCAAAAATAGCAGATCTACAAGCTCACAACGAGGCGTTGTGAGCTTGTAGATCTGTGTTTGGGAAATATAGCATCATGATGACCCTCAGAATATAGAGCTACTGAACACTTATTTTACCACTAAAACATCACTGAGCCCCCCTTTAATAGTAAGCACAGACGTACATGATAGAAGGAGTCTTCAGCCACCTGCCCCCTCCTGGCTGGTTGGGGAACACGTCTTCCAGGAAGAAGTACACGTGACCCACAGCAATACCTAGAGACAAAACAAACCCTGGTTCAACACATAGTGGGGGAAACAGCTCAACACTCATTACCCTGGTCCATACTGCTTCTCAAATAGGGGTCCCAGGGACCCCCAGGGGTCCTTGCGGTTCCTGGGGGCCCCCGGAAAAAGGAGGAACAGTTTTTTACATTACATTATTTTTGGGCTATTTATGAAATATTTGGACAAAAGGTTGACAAAATGTTGAGTGATGTAAATGTATACTTGGGGGGTCCACGGCCAAACACACGTCAATGTTTTTTTTAAGAATCGGAAGAATCTATGCTAAT
This sequence comes from Gymnoscopelus microlampas, assembly GCF_963454915.1. NCBI lineage: Eukaryota > Metazoa > Chordata > Actinopteri > Myctophiformes > Myctophidae > Gymnoscopelus > Gymnoscopelus microlampas. The sequence goes on along the minus strand of NC_139958.1, from coordinate 1,368,956 downwards.
TAGTCGGGCCGGGCCGAGCCTCGGGTTCCGTGAAGAAAAAAATAAATAAAATAAAATAAATTCTCGAAAAAATAGATTGGTAACGATAAGGCTGTGGATGTGTTGGATGTGTTGGATGTGTTGGATGTGTTGGATGCAGCTCAAAGTGATCTTTACTCAGGTATCTAGTTTGTCTCCGTCAGACCTTCCTATCCCGTGTTATTAAAGACAAACGGGCGACAGCAGCCAAAACTCAATCGAAAATGGACGAAAGTGTCAGTTTTCACGATGTTTTGTCCATTATCTCTGGAACAGAAGGTCCAATAATCTGCTCAGTTCAAAGCTTGTTGGATCCGTGACTTTGAGGACATTAATCACATAAAGACACATTTGGGGGTTTTTGGGGCCTAACAGTATGGTAATCGTTCGGGCCGGCTCAGTGACGGCCCAGTTAGGCCCGGGCCATGACTTTTCAGGCCCGTTGACAGCTCTACCTGTGACCAGGGACGTGCACAGATAGACTCTAGGTGGTGCTAGAGCACCTGCCCTTTGCCCTCTTGACCAGAAGTACCCTTTTGAAAAAAAGAAAAAAAAACGTTTTTTTTTCCTGCAACAGGGGGTCCGGGACCCCTAGGGGGTCCTCAGAGTTACTACATGGGGTCCGCCAAATCTTTATGTGATATGATTTTTCTTTATACCATAACCACTCGAAACCTAGCATCCCTTTTCTGAGGAGAACTTTAGCCAAAAATAGCCGATCTACAAGCCCACAACGCCTCGCGCTGCGAGGCGTTGTGAGCTTGTAGATCGGCTATTTTTGGCAAAGAGGTACAGGTGTAGAGGGAAAAAAGAGCAGACCAAGTAAACGAAAAAAAAGTAAAATTTACTTGAGCACCTGCCCCTCAAAATGTCTGTGCACGCCACTGCCTGTGACCCCCCCCCCCCCGGCGGGGACCCCCACTTTGAGAAGCACTGACCTAATAGGTCCACGATGATGGAGTTGCCCAGCAGCAGGGAGAAGCCCATCAGCACCCAGGGCAGGAAGGGAGCCTGGAAGTTGAGGAGGCCGAAGAAGTTCATGCGAACGTTGGGGTTCCTCCTGCTCCACACGTACACCAGCATGATGGTGAAGGCCTGGCCCAGGAACACCAGGCTCACAAAGATACCAAATATCTGAGCCATGCGGTCAAAGAGCTGTTATTTATGAATATCTAATGACACAAAGAGCTGTTATTTATGAATATCTAATACAAAGAACTGTTATTTATGAATATCTAATACAAAGAACTGTTATTTATGAATATCTAATGACACAAAGAACTGTTATTTATGAATATCTAATGACACAAAGAACTGTTATTTATGAATATCTAATGACACAAAGAACTGTTATTTATGAATATCTAATGACACAAAGAGCTGTTATTTATGAATATCTAATGACACAAAGAGCTGTTATTTATGAATATCTAATGACACAAAGAACTGTTATTTATGAATATCTAATGACACAGTCATCATATATATTATATTATATTATACATAAGGATACCGTCATCATATATATAACATTATATCATACATAAGGATACAGTCATCATATATATTATTATACATAAGGATACAGTCATCAGCAGGCCTCCAAACAGGAACATGAAGACAAAGTCAGCAGTTCTCCCTCTGAAGGATCCTTCCTCCAGCATCCGACAGTACCGATACCTGACCTCACAGTGAAGGAAACCTTCTGATGGAGATAATACACCATCTAATCACTGTGAAGATGACCTTCTGATGGAGATAATACGCCATCTAATCACTGTGAAGATGACCTTCTGATGGAGATAATACACCATCTAATCACTGTGAAGATGACCTTCTGATGGAGATAATACACCATCTAATCACTGTGAAGATAACCTGCTGATGGAGATAATACACCATCTAATCACTGTGAAGATGACCTTCTGATGGAGATAATACACCATCTAATCACTGTGAAGATAACCTGCTGATGGAGATAATACATCACCTAATCACTGTGAAGATGACCTTCTGATGGAGATAATACACCATCTAATCACTGTGAAGATAACCTGCTGATGGAGATAATACACCATCTAATCACTGTGAAGATGACCTTCTGATGGAGATAATACACCATCTAATCACTGTGAAGATAACCTGCTGATGGAGATAATACACCATCTAATCACTGTGAAGATGACCTTCTGATGGAGATAATACACCATCTAATCACTGTGAAGATAACCTGCTGATGGAGATAATACATCACCTAATCACTGTGATTATATTATACAAAACATAGTTTTCACATTTATAAGTTTTGTATGCACTTTGTAAAGTTTGTATGCACTTTGTAAAGTTTGTATGCACTTTGCACAGATTCTGTTTTTAAACTCCTCCACATTCACAGTTGTTCTTTGTAAATAATGTTCTTCCAGACCACAATTCCGCAATACATCAAAGATCTCAGAGACCCATTCCCCTTCTCCAGACAGATCCCAATAAATTATATAACTAGTCACCCTGTTGGATAGGAGACCCAGCAACCTGTTCCAGAGACTCACCATGCTGGCCTTCCACAGGAGTCCCGCCCCATATCTCCATTAAATGCTGGGATTGGTGCAGACTTATGTAGTCCCAAAAAGAATATAATTGCCCGATTCTGGACAGGTTCATTTAACTGAAACCTTTTGTACCCCCAAACCCCCGAAACATAATCTAAAATAGGACATACACAATTTAGAGTTCCGGTAGGAGACACAAAGAGTCTCCTTTGTGTCTCCTACCGGATCCACTGGTCATCAAATTATTGGCTTAGGAATGAGACAAAATTAAAACATATCCATGAAAAGATTTTTTTTTTGGGTGGTAAGAAAGGCAGTGTACTGCTGCACCTCAGCCACACGAGGAAAGCCCAGTGAGTCACAGGAACGGGACAATTAAAGCCTATTAGAACTTGACCTAATCTATAATCTCAAATTACAAATTCCAAATCAAAGTCCAAAGTACATTTTGGCAGGAACAGTGGTGGAAAAAGTACTACATTTGTTTACTCAAGTAAAAGTCAAAAATCTCACAACGCGTCTATTAAAGCGGTTCTATATTAAATGTAAAACTGCAGGTTTCTATCAAATGCTTAATTAATTCAAAGACATTCAGTTTGAAAAGGATACAAAAAAATCATATTGAAAAGGAAGTTGAAGCCAACTGGTCCAAAAAACAAAAAGTTGGTTATTAGCCTCCAGACCTGAGAGAGAGAGAGAGAGAGAGAGAGAGAGAGAGAAGAGAGATGGAAGAAGAGAGAGAAGAGAGAGAGAGAGAGATGGAAGAAAGAGAGAAGAGAGAGAGAGAGAGAGAGAGAGAGTTAAATAGCTCTACAGTGATATTAATCATTACTATAGAGTGTTTGTTCAGTAACAGGAGTCTCCATGTCTCTCCAGCTCTTTAATAAACAGAAAATGCATAACATGTATTATAAGGCCTTTAAGGAGGGCCATTCAAGCAAGCCACAAGTGGAGCCTGCAGCACCACCACGGCCCAAGACACCATCACGCCAGAATGAAATGTTTGGAACGGGGGGAGTCTGGTGCAACACTCAGGTCCTGGACCTGGTGAGACGAAGGGGGAGCCCGGCCAGGAGGCCATCCATACAGAGCCTAGTCCCTCCACGTGTCCCTGTCTTTCCCTCAGAGGACTGACCGGGACGTAAGTCGGGGGCTTGATCAACCCCCGGCTGGGTCACCTGGGCGAGGGTGTATGTTGTTGCGAGACCCGAAACACCCGATGACCCCAGGCTACAACACTGATGATACGTCCCAGATGCATCCACGTGATGTTTTCCTTCATCATTGTGTTACTATTTGTATGCTATGCTGATGAATTGAATGCCTAGGACCACAATGGAAACAACTAGTCCCCAGGACTTGTTTCTGTTAGCCTTAATCTTAACCCATTCAATCCGGGAACGCGTCTCTGTACGTTTTAGATTTCTTTGGGCTGTTCAAAAATATAGCAGATCTACAAGCTCATAGTGCAGCACCGAGTGCAGCCCTATGAGCTTGTAGATCTGCTATTTTTTTTATTTTAAGTATTAAGTATTCACTCTATCAATGGATGGTCAGCTGAGTGGGGTCAGAGGTCACTCACCTGGTAATTGCGTAGAATGAGGTCAGGGTTGAAGTACAGCTGGAAGGGAGTGATCAGCTCTAGTTGCTGAGAGAGAGAGAGAGAGAGAGAGAGAGAGAGAGAGAGAGAGAGAGAGAGAGAGAGAGAGAGAGACACTTAGGTGAGACTCATGTATACATCATTATGGTTTCATTGTTTTCTTCCTCTTTTCCTCTGGCAAAGTAAACGTAACTTGTATGTTTTCTCGTGTCAATAAAGGCCCATTGAATTGAGAGCTGATCGATTGTTGACATGAAAGAAGTTTGAGAACCACTGACTGTAGAGTCTGGGTCTATCTGACGTTTCTTCCATTTAAAAGGGGTGCGTGCAAAAAGCACAGTTTGTTGTTTACCCAGGGTGTCGGACTAAGTACGAAACTTGTTTCCAGCCGGACCCTGCATGGAAGCCTTGCTCAAGGGCTATTCAGCGGTGATTCATGATTGATGTGATGAATTGGGGAATCGAACTAGGGACCTTCCGGTATCAAGGCCGCCCCTCTAACCACTAGGCCACCGCTGCCACACACTACCATTGGCTCTAGAGACTGGCAGGTTTAAAGCCACTCCAGAGGAAGATAGATACTGTTTGTTTTGTGAACTTGGTGAAATTGAAAATGAGGTAAAACATTTTTATATAGTTTTATTGCTCTAAATATGATGATAAACAGAGGTATTTGTTAGTAAGTATGTCTTCTATTTGAGTTTATTATGTATATGATTATTATGAGACACTTGAGATGTGTTTCAGGAAAGAAGCTTTTGTTGTGTCAGATTTTATCTGTGAAGGTTGAGAGAGAAGACAGAACATTCTGTATGATTCTGACATGGAATGGAATGTGTTATTATGTGTATTATTATAATGTATTATTATAATGTATTCGGAGCTGGCCGGGTGGTGTATGGAGAATCGGAAGGATTGGAGACTCGGATGGAAGCTCGTCTGAGGACGACTGAGAGATAATGTATTATATGTGAATATGTTTTGAAATCCCATGAGGGTTGGAAACTGTGTGTGCAGGATACCAAAATAAAACAATCAAGCAGACAGACAGACAGACAGACAGACAGACAGACAGACAGACAGACAGTTATTTAGTTAGACAGACAGACAGACAGACAGACAGACAGACAGACAGACAGTTATTTAGTTAGACAGACAGACAGACAGACAGACAGACAGACAGACAGACAGTTATTTAGTTAGACAGACAGACAGACAGACAGACAGACAGTTATTTAGTTAGACAGACAGACAGACAGACAGACAGACAGACAGACAGACAGACAGTTATTTAGTTAGACAGACAGACAGACAGACAGACAGACAGACAGACAGTTAGACAGACAGACAGACAGACAGACAGACAGACAGACAGACAGACAGACAGACAGACATTTAGTTAGTAATAGACAGACAGACAGACAGACAGTTATTTAGTTTACAGACACATGAAGTATACTGTATAATGTTACCACAGCAGCAGTAGTCAGGACACAGGCTGTAGTATATATATATATATATATATATATATATATATATATATATATAGTAAATAGTAGATCTATAGTTACCACAGCAGCAGTAGTCAGGACACAGGCTGTAGTATATATATATATATATATATATATATATATATATATATATATATATATATATATATATATATATATATATATAGTAAATAGTAGATCTATAGTTACCACAGCAGCAGTAGTCAGGACACAGGCTGTAGTATATATATATAGTAAATAGTAGATCTATAGTTACCACAGCAGCAGTAGTCAGGACACAGGCTGTAGTATATATATATAGTAAATAGTAGATCTATAGTTACCACAGCAGCAGTAGTCAGGACACAGGCTGTAGTATATATATATAGTAAATAGTAGATCTATAGTTACCACAGCAGCAGTAGTCAGGACACAGGCTGTAGTATATATATATAGTAAATAGTAGATCTATAGTTACCACAGCAGCAGTAGTCAGGACACAGGCTGTAGTATATATATATAGTAAATAGTAGATCTATAGTTACCACAGCAGCAGTAGTCAGGACACAGGCTGTAGTATATATATATATAAATAGTAGATCTATAGTTACCACAGCAGCAGTAGTCAGGACACAGGCTGTAGTATAGGCTCTGGTGACCAGAGGGATCTGTAGATACTCTTGTTGTAAAGTCTGATAAGCCATGTTGACACAGATATGAATATTAATATGATATTAATAACACAGATATGAATATTAATATGATATTAATAACATAAAATGATTCTAAACAGAGAGACGGACATCAAAGCACGGCGGCTTCTTCCGGCAACCCTGTTGACACGTCATCCGTCCGCGACGTCATCTCCGGTTGACCTGGGGGCGGGGCGGGACACCGGGCGCGAGGGGTCACCGATTTCGGTGTGACGCACCAGAAGTACCAAGGAGAATCTGGTCTCTTCAGAAGACGCACACGTCACTTCCGTAATGACGTTCTTAGACTGCGTTGGTTCTCAAAGTGGGGTCCGGGGACCCCCAGGCGGTCCTTTGGGGGTCCCCAGCTAAATGAGTTAAATTATATATAGCGTCACAATCATTTTAACCGCTTTAATCATATTTTATAATTCGGGCTATTCAAAAATTGCAGATCTACAAGCTCATAGCGCGGCACGCAATGTTTTGAAAAAATCCCTGGCACTAAATATTTTGGAGATAGGGGGTCTTCAGTCTAAATACACATCATTCTGGGGGTCCTTCACATGAAAGAGTTTGAGAACCACGTGGTTTAGAGACATAAACATGACACCTATCAACATGTACAGTAGTTATGGGCCCTCGTTAGAAACCACAGTATGATTACTTTGTTACATTATAGATAATAACACTTTAATGTGTGAGTATGATTACTTTATGTTACATTACAGATAATAACACATTAATGTGTGAGTATGATTACTTTATGTTACATTACAGATAATAACATTTTAATGTGTGAGTATGATTACTTTATGTTACATTACAGATAATAACATTTTAATGTGTGAGTATGATTACTTTATGTTACATTACAGATAATAACACATTCATGTGTGAGTATGATTACTTTATGTTACATTACAGATAATAACATTTTAATGTGTGAGTATGATTACTTTATGTTACATTACAGATAATAACACTTTAATGTGTGAGTATGATTACTTTATGTTACATTACAGATAATAACACTTTAATGTGTGAGTATGATTACTTTATGTTACATTACAGATAATAACACATTAATGTGTGAGTATGATTACTTTATGTTACATTACAGATAATAACACATTAATGTGTGAATACGGTATGATTACTTTATGTTACATTACAGATAATAACACATTAATGTGTGAACACAGTATGATTACTTTATGTTACATTACAGATAATAACACTTTAATGTGTGAGTATGATTACTTTATGTTACATTACAGATAATAACACATTAATGTGTGAGTATGATTACTTTATGTTACATTACAGATAATAACACTTTAATGTGTGAGTATGATTACTTTATGTTACATTACAGATAATAACACATTAATGTGTGAGTATGATTACTTTATGTTACATTACAGATAATAACACATTAATGTGTGAGTATGATTACTTTATGTTACATTACAGATAATAACACATTCATGTGTGAGTATGATTACTTTATGTTACATTACAGATAATAACACATTCATGTGTGAGTATGATTACTTTATGTTACATTACAGATAATAACATTTTAATGTGTGAGTATGATTACTTTATGTTACATTACAGATAATAACACTTTAATGTGTGAGTATGATTACTTTATGTTACATTACAGATAATAACACTTTAATGTGTGAGTATGATTACTTTATGTTACATTACAGATAATAACACATTAATGTGTGAGTATGATTACTTTATGTTACATTACAGATAATAACACTTTAATGTGTGAGTATGATTACTTTATGTTACATTACAGATAATAACACATTAATGTGTGAGTATGATTACTTTATGTTACATTACAGATAATAACACTTTAATGTGTGAGTATGATTACTTTATGTTACATTACAGATAATAACACATTAATGTGTGAGTATGATTACTTTATGTTACATTACAGATAATAACATTTTAATGTGTGAGTATGATTACTTTATGTTACACTACAGATAATAACACATTCATGTGTGAGTATGATTACTTTATGTTACATTACAGATAATAACACTTTAATGTGTGAGTATGATTACTTTATGTTACATTACAGATAATAACACATTAATGTGTGAGTATGATTACTTTATGTTACACTACAGATAATAACACATTCATGTGTGAGTATGATTACTTTATGTTATATTACAGATAATAACATTTTAATGTGTGAGTATGATTACTTTATGTTACATTACAGATAATAACACATTCATGTGTGAACACAGGTAGCATTGTGGCTAACTGCTAAGCACTTTAACTTTATCACCACAAGGTGGCAGTAAAGCCTATAATTTGCTTATATCTTGTAAATGTAGCTTAGAAATGAGAGTAAATCATTGTGTTATATAAAGATAATACTCGTTTTCAATAACTCAACGTCCTGCATTATGTGCAATTTTCTTTAGTCAATTATTTTTTATCCCTTTTTCTCCCCAATGTAGTCGTTATGTCAATGAACTCCTCCTCACACATGTCTGTGTTGTCACTGCTGTCCTATCCTACTGACTCACCTGTCAGTGAGGAGCCCCCACCAGGAGGACCTCAAGCCTTCGTCCTAGTCCTCCCACCCAACACTCGCCACCCACGCCAACGGTCAAGTTGAGGGTTTAAGTGGATAAATGTCAAAATGTGTTAAAACAAAAAACATTTATTCACACAACACTGATCATCAATGAAGGTATCATGAAATCTGTGAAAAAGACAACAAACTGCAATATGTAGTCAGTGGCGGCCTTAAGGATGTGGAGGCCCGTTTCAAGGGCTAAAATGAGGCCCCCGTATACCATCGCCCTCTCGTTGGCGTATATTAACTCGTATTGATAAAAATAGTTTGGACCGTTCAATATCGCACGCAGCCATCTCTCTCCACAACTTCATCAACACCTCTTCCTTTTCCTGTTGCCCCTTCACAATAAAGTGTCTCCCTTGTACCTCCCAATCCACATTTACCCAGGTTATTATTAACAGGAAACAGGTGTAACTTGACAGCGTGGGAGAGCGCGCCGCAGGGTGGCGACAGAGACAGGGCGAGAGAGGGCCCCGGTGTGAGGGGGGGGGGGGGGGTCCCCTAAGGGTGGAGGCCCGTTTCAATTAAAACGGGTGAAACATAGCAAAGGCCGCTTCATCTCTCTCTCAGCTAAGGGGTCCTTGGCCTGAAAAAACGTTGAAGACCCCTGTCCCAAAGGGACCTAAAGCCCTATGTCTTCCACACGGCGTTCAGAAGCTTCACCACCTCCTCGTAGATGATGAAGACCACGGCCACGTCGGCACACACCCGGCCCAGCCGAGGGACCGTTCCCTTATAGAACGCCGCCGGGCCCTCGTGCCTCCAGATCTTGGCGGCGCAGTCCAGCGTGCTCCGGTAGCGGTGCGCCTCCAGGCCCTGCATCCTGGTCTTCACCACGTCCAGCGGGGTGTTCCCCAACACGCTGGCGGCGCCGGCCACGGCTCCGAACGCGCCGGTCACCAGCGGGTGGACGGCCCGGGCGGGGTCGTCGCTTTTGTACCAGTTCCTGAGCGAGGTCATCACGTAGAACCGGATGGCTTGGTTGGAGCCCTGCTTGAGGACGGTGGCCGTCAGGCCCTGGTACGTGCCCCGCAGACCCTGGGTTCTGACGATCTCTCGCACGCCGTGGAAGAAGCCCCGGTACGCGGGCTTGGCCGACGTCTGGTCGTGGATGAACTTCACCTTGACGGTTTCCATGGGGCACACCACCAACACGGCCTCCACCACGCCGGCTCCCAGGCCGCACAGCAGGCCCCGGGCGCTGTCCAGGCGCCCGTCGTCGTCCCTGGCGCGGTTACTGAGGAACTCGAACACTCCGAACCGGACGGCTGACTTGGGCACGGAGCCGTAGAGCAGAGAGCTCAGGCCTCGGTACAGCCCTCTGACGCCGTGCGACCGCACCGTCTGCCGGACGCAGTCGACGGTTCCCCGGAACCGCGGCGCCTCCGCCCTCCCGTCCAGCTGCAGCTGGGTCTTCACGTACTCCGTGGGGAAGGTCAGGCAGATCTCCAGGCCGCCCGCGATGCCGCCCGCCAAGATGGCCTTTCCCGGGTGAGTCAATTTGGACGTTTCTCCTGGCGCTGCCGCCGCCAGACATCGTGGTCTGTGGAAGGGGCTGACGAACGTGTTTCCACGTCCTCCTGGCATCTCAACTCAAAACCAGACCAACTACAGAAAGCTGTGGTTTAAAAAGTCTACTTTTTGGGTCAATATTACACGTTCCTTTGGAAAAACAGCAACTTGTCAGGATAGTTAGTAGATATAATGATCTAGACTAGAGCCACCAGCTCCAAGATTATTAATAATCTGTGAAGAAAAACTAGAGTCTGTTGGTGACACGTCCATCAATTATAAAGCGGTGACTCTTCAAGCAATTAAAGCCTCAGGAACATTTCAGCCAGCCAATCAGAGCAGTTTAATGTGTTTAGATAGTGGTTCATCTTGGGCTTTGACAAGACTGACCCAACATGACCATTTTGCTCTGCTCAGACAGAGAGCATTGGACATGGTCTCTATCTTTACCTTATATGGTCAGACCAGAGCTCTGTGGTCATACGCAACAGTATCTTTACCTTATATGGTCAAACCAGAGCTCTGTGGTCATACGCAACAGTATTTTTACCTTATATGGTCAGACCAGAGCTCTGTGGTCATACACAACAGTATCTTTACCTTATATGGTCAAACCAGAGCTCTAGTGTGGTCGGTCATACAGAACACAAACTGTTACCATGCTTACCAACAGCTCAGATTTGCGCAGCCAGGAGACACTGCAGTTCATCATCATATGGCTGTTCTTATGGCCGCATTATGTTCATGCAAAGCCCTTTGATTGATTGATTTATTGAATATTTTGTTGGCCAAAAGATGTAAAACAGCACAGTTACATTTAAAATACTTTGTCTAAAAGGTTTGTTCAAAAAGTCCTTGCGGTTTTGTTCCTTGGTGCTAAAATATGTATTAATGCACTCTTTATTTACCACTATTAATCACACAGGGGATGGTTATGGTTTTACGATATGGACATAATATGGTTATTATGAGCGTTTCTATGGTGATAAACATCCCTACGTACTATACAATCAGTGCTGCCAGGTTTTGCGAGAGAAACAAGCAACCAGGTATATGAAAACAAGCCCAAAAGAAGCGACTATAGGCTCACATGAGCACTTTAAACCTGGCTATATGCATCGGATATTTGAAAATAGCCGATCTACAAGCTTACGACGCGTCGCAACGCCAACCTCTGGTTTAAACAATATTAAGAAGCAAGCCTAAATAAGCAACTACACTTTAGAAACGAGCTCCAAAAAAACCACAATGCGCAGCTATCGATATTCTACGAGCAACTTAACCGAAAAACAAGCCCAAAGTCGAGTTTAATAAGCGGACAATGGCAACACTGTATACCAGGGGTTTTCAACGTTTTCAGGTCAAGGACCCCCTAGTTGAGAGAGATGAAGCAGGGACCACCCCACTACATACTGTATAACATTGTGTCACAGATTAAGCTTCTTCATAGATTTCATAGATATCTAGATTCATGTTAATGTGTATTTTCAGATATAGTTAACCTTTAGAACCCTCAATATTTAGTCAACTTGACCATTGGCTCTGTACTTGGTCTGGTCTTTTCCCCGACTCTCGCAGACTCTCCGAAAATAGCCGATCTACAAGCTCACAACGCCTCGCAGCGCGAGGCGTTGTGAGCTTGTAGATCTGCTATTTTCGGCTAATGTTCCCCACCACACAAAGATTTGGTGGACCCCCTGTAGTAACTCTGAGGACCCCCTAGGGGCCCTGGACCCCCTGAAGACCCCTGCTGTATACAATGTATGGATGTCCATGTCTGTATTCAACAGCCCAGCATGCCAACCCGATCTCACACAACTTTATTGCATTGTATACATTGCACGGACAGTCATTCCGTGCATAGACACCTTGAAAACCCGAAATTCCGTGCATAGCCGCCTCGCTTCTCCTCCATTGACTAAACCATTTCGGAGGCGCGCAGCCTCAAGCGAACTGGAGCCATGTGAGGGACCACCGAGTGAGCTAAAGCGAACGAGTTGCCGTCCCGAACGCTGCGACGTTACGCCCACCGCGGGCAACCGGTTACGCCCACCGCGGGACTCGCCGTACATATGCACGGATTTTCGGCTTTTCTAGGCGGCTATGCGCGGAATGACGTGCACTGGGTCCGTGCAATGTATACCGAGTTGAGTGAGATCAGGCTGAGCATGCAGTTGGGTTCATCCATTTGCTTTGATCTCATCTCCATCGCGGCTCACCGTTCCTTTCTTCTGACCGCGGCGGCTTTGCCAGCTGTGGAACTTGTCGTCCGCGGCCTGCATCATGTCCTCCAGGTGCCGGGTCAGGTTTCCGCTCAGACGCCCGCGTTTGATCTTCTCCTGAAAAGGACGCAACCTGGCGTCCCGAAACGTCTGGAGGCTGGAGCTGCTTTTGGCCGCCTTCTCCTCCTGGAGGGGCGCGCTGAGCCCTCCCGGAAAGCACGACCAGAAGCGCCTCAGCAGCTCGCCGACGGCCACGTAAAGGTCTTTCAACTCTTCCCGCACGTTGTCGGGCACCGTCAGCTCGCCGGCCCGCTGCAGAGACACGCGGCCGGCAGCCGACACCCGAGCGAGCCTGGGTTTGTAGCGGCTCATCTCCCGTTGGACGCGGCTGATGGAGCCGTTGATGTCCTCCTGACTGGCGGTGGCGCTGCTGCTGCGTCCAGACAGGAGATCCTTAGATTCCTTGAGGTTTAAAGGAACTGTCTTCGGTGCGGTCTCCTTCCGCAGGTTCTCGTATTCTATGGCTTCCAGTAGTTTCGCCTTCTTGGTGGAAGAAGGCTGGGAAAGGCGCGAATCGTCCGTGGAGTTTCCACCGTCCGCGTTGCTCGACTCGCTCGATCTGCGTCCTGAAGCGTGTGGTTTGCGGGAGCCTGCAGCCGCCAGCACCATGATGTTGTGACGGTTGAAACGCCTGATTATGGAGGCAGAGCTGACGCTCTCCTCCTCCACCATCTTGTTAGGGGCAGAGGGAGGAATGGAAACCCCGTAGCCCTCGCCTAACGCTCTATCCTCCAGTGAACAGAGGTCCAGCAAAGGATTCTTCACTCCTTCAACCGCCATAGACATGAAGACCTTCTCGTCGTGCTTGGCACATTCTAAGAAGATGTCCTGCGTTCCACCGCCGGCGGCGTGGTGGTTGTTCTTGTCTTTCTTTCTGGGGAAATAGTGAGACTGGGAAAAGGCCGTCCAGAACTGCTTCTCAGGCAGGTTGTGAGGCACGTGTTCAGCGTACTTCTGCCTCACCACAGGGTACGTTCTGAAGATGGAGTCAGTGATGTCGGCGTCGGGGATGTAGCCCGAGCCACTGCATTCGTCTCTCTGAGACTTGAAGTCTGACAGGGATGCTGCAGATATACCGACCGCTTCCTGTCGGTTGTTGGGTAGCGAGTGCTCCGTGTTGTCGGTGCTTCGCCGGTCGGCACAGACCTCCTCCGCGTCGACCACTCTGCCGGTCATCACCGGGTCTTTGACATCCAGTTGTAAAGGCACTGGATGTTCCTTCACTGTGGCACTCTTGTTGAACTTGGGCAGAAGTTGCTTCAGGAGCTCCTTAGCGGCATCGCGGTCTTTCAGAGCGCTGCTCTCGTCAGTGAAGTGGAACGTCCTGTTCTCACCGGAGTGGAAGACCAGTTGGAGCTGGACCTTGGCTTTACCGTCCGGACTGATCTTCTGACAGCGGATATCTGCGTACAAGTGGCTGACGGTGCAGCGCTCCTCTCCCTGCCGACCCCAGGCCACGCGCTCGGCCATCAGGTACAGAGCTCCTTCCTGTTTTCTCAGACAAACCCTTTTCACCACCAGACGCACTTCCTCCGACAGACACTCCATCTTCACATCAGGTTCTCACTGCTAGATACAATGCTGTTTCCTTAATGTAAAGACGGAGGAGTCAGACAAACAGCCTAGTAGGTAAATGTTTGTTTACAGAGACTTGTTGACTTTAATGTTACATTGCTGCTAGCCTGGCGAGCCAGCCGGTGTTTGACTGTCTTTAACGGTCTGAATGTAGATTTATAAGGTGAGCTGAGGCCTGCTCTGACGTCACACACAGTGTAGCTAAGCTATGACATCACACAACACACTTTGTCACATCTAGAGGTTCTGGGTGGTTACGCGGCCCTCAGACCTACGCCGACACCTCCGATTCGATCTTTGTCAGAGTACCCGTTGTACCAGTCTGTCTGTGTCCCTTTTGTGCCCATATATGGAGATGTTTGTATCTGTCTGTCTATCCTGGTCCCTTTTATGCCCATATATGGAGAGATCGCCAATGCCGCGGTCAGATCTGTGGCTCTGGACAACCGCATCTCTGTATCTGTCAGTCCTTTTCCCTTTTATTATGTCCATATATGGAGATCGCTGATGTATCAGAATATGCCCATATATGGCCATGCCCCCTTTTGTGCCCATATATGGAGCTGACTGATTTGTTTGCGCCTGATGCCATGACGACACATTGAGCTTAGACAACACACTCCATATGTTTGGGCGTAGCTGCATTGGGAACTCCTTATATGGTTATGGCTGAGTCATGGTGACATGAGTGTGATGAAGTGGTCTACCATCTACCTTACAATTTGAATCCTGTCTGTATGTACGTCGACGATGACGATGAGACGGTCGTCCCGAATATGGACACAACGCCAGTGTGACATAATCTCACGACAGCATGACATCACGCATGACATCACATCCTACCTATAAATTCTAGGATGCCGTCAGATCGCACCAGTTCGACGGTTTCTGAAGTCGGTACTTTCAAAGCCTGCCGTGGATTCAGGAGAGCACAAAACTCTCTCTCACACTGTGAGGTGCCTGTAAGGTGGCACTGCAAAGTGAACGACGCGTCACGCTAGACGTTCGGGCCGCATAGCCCGAATATACATTTGCATATATTTGCTGCTCGGTAGAAATGGGAATTCAAAAATAATGTTTCACGAATATTTTAAAATACTAGATTTCCAGGCAGCCTTCAAATCCAGTCCTACATCAGAGCAATGGTCTCCAGGTTAGGACCCCATGTGTTCAATTTAGTTTTTTAAATCTGACTATTTTCATGGCAGGATCAACACTGGGCCTGTGCCCCCCCCCCCCCCCTCCTCTCCCTGATGTGACTATTCTCATAGCAGACGTTCGTGGCACGTTTAGTGTGGAACGGAGCACCGGTGGCTTGTGGCCCCCAGGGGACACGTCGCCCCCTCATGGCAGACCCCTGAGCGTGCAGCATGCTCACGGCCCTCGCTCTATAAATAAATAAATTCATTATCATCATTCATGAAAAGGTCACTTCTCTTATTTTATTCATCTCGTAGAACCAAGTATTTACAACACATGTCAAGGTGGATGGAGAAGCAAACATCTGTCATTTTGTCAAATTAAATAAAGATATTATGGAAAATAAAAAATAAAATAAAAATAAACTGGCACCAAATCATTATTTAAAACTTCATATATGCCATGTGACCACCATGGTCATGTGATGACCAAACAACCAACACATGAACCAATCAAAATAGGACGACGGTTCAAAAGCAGAACGTCTGTGGCAGCAAGCCAAGAGCCAACGGACATTTTGCTTTTGAATAGAGAAAATCATATTAGGATTTATATATATATATATATTTTCTAACAGTTGCAACGTCTGACAGCAGTGAATGTGGGATAGAAAAAAAAGGACTTAAAATTCAATTTTATACAAATATGACGTTCATAAAGGAAGTTATAAAGTGGACATTTCAATACATAGTGAGGATGAGAAGCACATGAATGTGTGGGGTGACTCCTCTATATTATTATATATTAATATTTTCTACAGAGATTTCAGAGTCACGAGAGTCAATCAACTGATCATACAAAAAGAAAAAGAAAAAAATCATCATAAGATTATTAACACAAAACACTGATCACCACCATCCCGGTATCACTCTTTTTTTTTTGTTTAAACTTATTATATTATAACGTTTCACTGGGCTGACAGACATACACTTAAATAAATAGATCATATTATAGAAACACATCAGTACAAGAAGAACCTTCCCCACAAGCTCATCTAAAGCCTGGCTCGTACTTAGCAGATCTACAAGCTCACAACGTGTCGCGGCCGCGACACGTTGTGAGCTTGTAGATCTGCTATTTTTTGCAGCACAGGGCAACTACCCCAGTCTAGACGCCTTGTGTCATCATGGATTTGAGATGTTGAATGAACAACATTTTGCAGACCATGGTTCCATTCATAAAAAAGAGGAAAACATCCAGTAACTGTTTAGCTATTTCAGGTGAAAGGTTGTACTTTTACCCCTTAAGACCGGGAACGCATCTGTGTGTCATTTTTAGATTTCTTTGGGCTATTCAAAAATAGCAGATCTACAAGCTCATAGCGCGGCACCGAGGCACCGAGTGCTATGAGCTTGTAGATCTGCTATTTTTGAAAAAATCGTGAACATTTGTGCAAATCTTTGAATATATATATTTTTTAAAGCGAACATTTGTAACTCAAATCTTTGCTACTGGGGGGTCCCTGGAACAAAACATTTTGAGATGGGGGTCCCTGGAACAAAACATGTTGAGATGGGGGTCCGCGGACCACACACATATCTAAAAGTGTTTTCTAAACCCTAACAGTATGTTTCTATATCAGTGGTGCTCCAACGTTTCCATGTCAAAGACCCACCCAAAATGATACCTATTTGGGCGCGGACCCCCCCCCATCTCAAAATATGTTGTTCCAGGGACCCCCCCCCCCCCAGAAGCAAAGGTCGTAGTTAAAAATGTTCGCTTTAAAACATACATTTTCACGATTTTCCCCAAAAAAAGATCAGATATACACAAGCTCACAGCGCGGCACACGGTGCGCCGCTATGAGCTTGTAGATCTGCTATTTTTTGAATAGCCAAAGAAATCTATAAATGCCACACAGACGCGTTCCCGCTCTGACGGGGTTAACGAGCTGCTGAATCAAACATTCCAGGGTGTATAGTGAGGGTCTTGTACGACCACACGGACGCTCGGTTTCAGAGTGTACAATTCATTATAAAAAGTGCGTGTTACTGTACATACTGTACAGACATACATATACCAGTAGCCATGCAGCAGAGAAACTCCTTATTCAGCCATTTAACCGTACAACTAAAGGCCTTCACTCACCGGGGAGACGCGGCCGATAGAATGGTCGTTAGTTAGCCATTAATTAACCGTCAATTAACCGTTAACAACGATAGGCGTGGCCGTGGACAACATCGTTTTAGATTCACTTTCAGCGTGACGTCATGAACAACAGAGACATCGAGAGACAATTAAGATCCATCAGGACGCTCTGCAGGCTCACCATGCGTCACGATGTGACGCATGGTGAGCTTGTAGATCTGCTAGACGTTTTGAACTTGTGAAATGAGTACTTCTACTTTTGGTACTTTAAGAATATGTTGATGCCAATACTTTTGAACTTTTACTCAAGTAAATTTTGATTACCGGACTCTTTACTTGGAACGGAGTATTTCTACACTGCAGTATTGATACTTTTACTCAAGTAAAACATTTGAGTTCTTTATCCACCACTGCCTGCGAGCCACACCCCCTTTATCATTCAGTGTGTGGACGCTAACTTCATTATGTACGGGATAATGTATGGGGAGGTGGTCATTATTGAAAATGTATTTTCTAAATCCTAACAGTATGGATTTTTCATAACAGTATGGATACATTTCAATAATGACCACCTATTCATACATTATCCTGCTTATTACACGGCTACTTAATAAATACATGAATAAATTGACCCAAAAGTGTAGAGGATCAAATAGAATCACTTTTCGGTCATTGCATCGTCTATTTCTCACTTCAAATGTTTCCTAAAACATTGTTGAGAGCAACGTTTAGCTGTAAATGACATGGTGTTTGTTTACATGGCTGTCAGGTTGGATACAGGTTGATATGAGCAGGTGTTCTGAGTGTTTCATCAGACAGAGGTCTGTTATAGAGCTCATCGATCATTATACAGAAATAACAGAATTCAGAGATTGACCAATCAGAATGAAACATTCAACCAAGCCGTGTCATACTAGTAATAGTTATGGTTGTGGTTATCGTGCTAAGTGTGAATGGCTCTTAAAGGAGGAGTTCACCCCAAAAAATACTTATTTTCTATCAATTACACACCCCATGAAGCCTTGATTTCATGGATTTATTTTAGTTTTTGTGGCATTCCTAAGACAATAATTTGATGACCGTGTGTATTTCCGGTAGGAGACACAAATAATCTACTTTGTGTCTCCTACCGGATACATTAGCCGGTAGGAGACGGGAATCTAATTATTAGCTTAGGAATGGCACAAAAACCAAAAAGAATCCATGGATTCAAGGCTTCATGGGGTGTGCAATCGATAGAAAATGAGTCATTTTTTGGGTGAACTCCTCCTTTAAACCATACGTACATCGTTCGTCGTACCAACATCACCGCAGAATATCTAAACGATTCATACAGGTTGATGCTTTTATTCACTGTAAGAAAAAAAACGTCATCGTTCCAAATATAAATGTCTGCTCTCTCCCGGTTTGTAAAGACCTTCATTGTTTTAACAAGATGCTCAGTGATTGGAGGAGACCTAGGGAGAGGACATAGCAAGATGCTCAGTGATTGGACAAGCCCTCTGGGGCCGCTACGAGGGTGTCACACGCCCGAAAATAAGCGACTCACAAGCTCACAGCTCGTGGCTTGTAGATCTGCTATTCTCGCCGTGTGACACCATGGTTAAGCCCCAACCCGGGCTTAACCCCTTCAAACCCTTTATACTTTGTTGACCGGAGTCCCACAGGGGTCGATACTTGGCCCCCTCCGCTGGGGTTCATGTGGTTAGGATCTTCTCTTCGTCGTGGAGCAGTAATATGGACCATATACTGTATGAGCAGTGGTGGAAAGTAACTAAGTACTTACTTAAGTACAATTTTGAGGTGCTTTTACTTTACTGGAGCATTTCCAAATTTCAATACTTTTACTTCTTACTACTCCACTACATCTTGGATCCAAATATTGTACTTTTACTCCACTACAATTATTTGAAAACTTTAGTTACTAGTTACTTTGCAGATGTACATTGTTACATTATAAAACATACATTAACCACTTCAGTTCAATTTTATACCTAGGATATTTAAAAATAGCAGATCTACAAGCTCACAACGCGTCGCGATGCGACCAAGGGGCAAGGCTTGGACATTTACGATGAGGCCAACACGGAAGCTTATGAATGGCCAGAGTGGCGCTGTTTTACCCTGCGCCGACCTGCAGTGTCAGAAATAATTTATTTTAGCGCAAGTGAATGGGTTTTTGACAAACTTTAGACTAGATTTTCTTACCGTAATAAAAATTGTCATAAATTCTATATGCTTCCAGTCGCTAGTTTAAAGTCTCCTTTCAATCATCATGATATGCGTTTTGCTAAATTATGGTCCTATTTATTCTAAAATTGACGATAAAGTAGGCTATGCTCCAGGAGGGGCGGGATGATTTGATTGACAACCTACACAACCAATAGCATTCATTCCCCGCCCTGCTCTTGATTGACAAGCTACCCAACCAATAGCATTTTTGGGGGTTGTTTTCCGGTTCGCTGGTCACGTGTCAGGCCAATAGCGTTTGAGTTCCGGCGTGGTCAACTGTATATATTAACGATGGAGGAATGCATGTTCCTGAACTATCGGCTTCATTTTCGTTCTGTAGAAAGCAGGGGAGTGGCTTTGTCCATTCTTTTTTACAGTCTATGGATGCGACACGTTGTGAGCTTGCAGATCTGCTATTTTCAAACATTTTAGTACTTTTACTTTTGATACTTTAAGTATATTTTGATGCCAATACTTTTGTACTTTTTCCTCAAGTAACATTTTGAACACAGGCCTCTTACTTGTAACAGAGTATTTTTATATTGTGGTATTGCTACTTTTACTTAAGTAAAACATCTGAGTACTTTTCCACCACTGTGTGTAAGTATATACGTCAGATTAGACATGTCCTGCAGTCTGTTTCATTCATGTGTTACAGTATAAACATGTATATTATATATATATGTATAAGATATACATGTTCCTACAGTACAGTATTCATGTTCCTGGGTCCTTCAGCCCATCACACGTCATCAAAGATTCTGCTCCTAGAAGACGACATGGACAGATATCTTCCTCCTGTGTGTCTGGAGGAGAAAACACACACACACACACACACACACACACACACACACACACACACACACACACACACACACACACACACACACACACACACACACACACACACACACACACACACAGCGTCAGTATGCTAGCATATTCAATCTTTATTTCAGATTAAAGGTCCATATCACAGACAGCATGACACAACCATAAATACATTAAAAAGAAAAACATTAAATCACAACAACAACTACAGCTGCTCACAGTCAGTAGAGGCTGTTGCGCCAATGTCTCCACATCATGGAAGAGAACCGAGTAGAACTCTTCACAGGGTTCATTAAAATCGTAATAACATGATTGTCAGACTCTTCTAGACGACGTGTGAGTTTGTACATTAAACTTCTGAAAAGGTCCTGACAGGTAGGTACCCCCAGGTTAACAAACAGCTGGCTGGCACTCTGCCATCTTGGTACCCTTGATACCCTTGGGTGCAGCTGCGCGAGAAAGAAAAAAATAAGGACGCTCTGCTTGCAAATTCCGCCGATTTTCGCCGTTTTTTTTTCTCTCACACCGTTTGGTGAAGCCCCCAAGGTTGGTGCCCTGTGCTGCTGCGCTGCTTTTATCCGCCAGATTGGGACGTTCACGGCATATTTTGCACCATCACGGTGCGTTCATCATCGGTGACGAGTGCCTCTAACAGCCGCTGCTGGCTGCGTGCACGCAGCGAGGCAATGCGAGACACTCATACAGTGTGCAGCATGCGTCCTCCTCTCCTCCTGCGCCTAATGGCTGTACATGGGGCCGACGGGTGCTTTAAAGTGATTGTGTGAGTGTGGCTTCAGGAAGTAAATTCCTAGCCTCGATCTCCAGGCTTTTATTTTTTAGTTTTGCTAAAAAATAAAAGCTTGGAAATTCCTGTCCCAGCTGTTGGTACGCAAAAGCGCCTCGCGTCGTCTGATGTGGTGCGCATTATTTATTGTGGGTGCGCATGTGCACCTGTTATGTGCACCCCTGTGTATAGAGTCATAGTGTTACCTGTTAGAATTAGAGTCCCCGTCCAGAGGGTGTATAGAGTCATAGTGTTACCTGTTAGAATTAGAGTCCCCGTCCAGAGGGTGTATAGAGTCATAGTGTTACCTGTTAGAATTAGATTCCCCGTCCAGAGGGTGTATAGAGTCATAGTGTTACCTGTTAGAATTAGAGTCCCCGTCCAGAGGGTGTATAGAGTCATAGTGTTACCTGTTAGAATTAGAGTCCCCGTCCAGGGGGTCGTCTGTCAGAGTGTCAGCGTTGAAGTCTAAAGGTTCTGCGTCCTGAAGCAGTTCAATGCAGTCTTTTTCTGCTCGACTTCCACTTCGAGAATATTTGGCCTCTATTAAACAATAAGACAAAATACATAAAAAAACAATCAGACAAACTGTATTTATACACAGAAGTTAACTATTTAATTTAAATAAGCTTCAGCCCTGACCTTTTCGGCCAAAAGTCATCTTGTTGACTTAATTATACTGTATGTTCAACTGCTATGTGTTAAGAAACCAAAATAAACTAACTAAGACATTTGAGCCTTACATACGATGTATGATCAGTGAAAATAGCCGATCTACAAGCTCACAGCTTGTGATCATTTATTTGTATTATTGGTGTGAGTCAGTCATTTCTTTGTATCATTATTTCAGTTATTTGTCACATCTGTTCTGAGCAATTAAATGTTTGTTTACACAGTCTAACTGTGATTCTTTATCCATATGTTCACTAAACACAATGACATCATTCATCACAATTATTTGTATACAGTGTAGTTGTAGTTTAATTCACGTCTAACAGTGGTAGGTGTAACAGTGTTGTTGTAGTGTAACAGTGTAGTTGTAGTTTAACAGTGTAGTTGTAGTTTAACTCAGGTCTAACAGTGGTAGGTGTAACAGTGGTAGGTGTAACAGTGTAGTTGTAGTGTAACAGTGTAGTTGTAGTTTAACAGTGTAGTTGTAGTTTAACTCACGTCTAACAGTGGTAGGTGTAACAGTGTAGTTGTAGTTTAATTCACGTCTAACAGTGGTAGGTGTAACAGTGTTGTTGTAGTGTAACAGTGTAGTTGTAGTTTAACAGTGTAGTTGTAGTTTAACTCACGTCTAACAGTGGTAGGTGTAACAGTGTAGTTGTAGTTTAACTCACGTCTAACAGTGGTAGGTGTAACAGTGTAGTTGTAGTTTAACTCACGTCTAACAGTGGTAGGTGTAACAGTGTTGTTGTAGTTGCTGCTGGTCTCCTTCACGTCAGAGTGACTGTTCCTGTTCCTGGAAGCATTACCGTTACCTCCATCCTCCCTGGAGCTCCCATAACGCTCCTTCCACTCCTGGAACACAACAGTAGCTTTACAAACACTCTCTCTCTCTCGCTCGCTCACACGCACGCACGCACGCACGCACGCATCTACATATCCACTGCTTAAAGGTGACATAAGTGATATCTGTGGTTAAATACAGTTTTAAAGACTTTTATATTGTGATCACTGCTACTATTCTCAGTTCTTACCTTATATTACTATTCTTGCTGTTTTTACTGCATTGTTCAGCATTATCGTCATACAGGATGAACAGGTCAAAGATAGCAGACACAATCACAACTGGACCACTTTAAAATGTAAGCTGATAAATGATCTTCTGATGGAATTGCTATCCTGACCTGAACATGTATTTTGTGTTTTGACTAAAAGAGCAAATGAATGAGTTGGAAGATAAAGGATGATCAGTTGTAGTTATACCGCCTTCCTTTCTGAAGAAAGGGGCGGAGCATGCATTCACACGCACTCTTCGCCAACGTATGAATGACGACGGCGAGAGAACGATAGAGTCAGAGAACGATAGAGAACGATAGAACCGGAAATGACGTCATCCCAGAAAAAACAACCCCGTCCACTCCTATGTTATGACATTTATAAAAACACATCTAGCTGGATTTCTTCTCCCAGACTGAGTTTTTTTTGGGTGAAAAACGTATTAAACTGACGATAACGACAGAACGGACCATCGCAGTTAAAGGACAACTTTGGTTTTTTACAACCAATGTTTATGTTTTAGATTGTAATTAAAGTAAATAAAAGATGAGTGTTAAAAAATTTTAATTTACTGCTTTCTATAGTTTTAGCAATTTTCACAATCTTTTTTACAGTGTTTTCACAGTGGGCGGGGGCATTCTGTCCGGTGGCTAAATATGTATTTTTTTAACACAATAACCCGGCGTTTTCTTTATTATTATTTACAGTAGCTCTTCTAGCCCCCAATAACTCACATCTGGCCATCTCAGACAGCCGGACCTTTTTTATTGTGTAAAAAAGGCATATTTAGCCACCGGACAGAATGCCCCCGCCCACTGTAAAAAATATCGCAAAAAATGCTAAAACTATAGAAAGCAGTAAATGAAAAAAAAAATTACACTCATCATTTATTTACTTTAATTACAAGCTAAAATATAAACCCTGGTTGTAAAAAAACAAAGTTGTCCTTTAAAAACGTTTTAGTTCCGGACTTGCCCCGCCCCCCCAGACAGACTTTGTTTACATCCGTGTTCACATGGTGGCTTCCATGGCTCTCCGTGGATCAAAAACCGCTGGCAGTGTCGGATTAATGAATCAATGAATGAATACCTGGTGAATGTGTTAAGAAAGGATACTCACTCTCCGTCTGTTCTCTCCATCTTCAATCCTTTGTCGTTTCCTTTTCTCTGTGGTGAAAGAAGGACAATGACTTAGTGCAACCTCACCATGAAACTAAACCACCTTACAACCTCACCATGAAACTAAACCACTTTACAACCTCACCATGAAACTAAACCACTTTACAACCTCACCATGAAACTAAACCACTTTACAACAACCTCACCATGAAACTAAACCACTTTACAACCTCACCATGAAACTAAACCACCTTACAACCTCACCATGAAACTAAACCACTTTACAACCTCACCATGAAACTAAACCACTTTGAAACTAAACCACTTTACAACCTCACCATGAAACTAAACCACTTTACAACAACCTCACCATGAAACTAAACCACTTTACAACCTCACCATGAAACTAAACCACTTTACAACCTCACCATGAAACTAAACCACCTTACAACAACCTCACCATGAAACTAAACCACTTTACAACCTCACCATGAAACTAAACCACTTTACAACAACCTCACCATGAAACTAAACCACCTTACAACCTCACCATGAAACTAAACCACCTTACAACCTCACCATGAAACTAAACCACTTTACAACCTCACCATGAAACTAAACCACTTTGAAACTAAACCACTTTACAACCTCACCATGAAACTAAACCACTTTACAACAACCTCACCATGAAACTAAACCACTTTACAACCTCACCATGAAACTAAACCACTTTACAACCTCACCATGAAACTAAACCACCTTACAACAACCTCACCATGAAACTAAACCACCTTACAACCTCACCATGAAACTAAACCACTTTACAACCTCACCATGAAACTAAACCACTTTACAACCTCACCATGAAACTAAACCACTTTACAACCTCACCATGAAACTAAACCACCTTACAACAACCTCACCATGAAACTAAACCACCTTACAACCTCACCATGAAACTAAACCACTTTACAACCTCACCATGAAACTAAACCACCTTACAACCTCACCATGAAACTAAACCACTTTACAACCTCACCATGAAACTAAACCACTTTACAACCTCACCATGAAACTAAACCACCTTACAACCTCACCATGAAACTAAACCACTTTACAACCTCACCATGAAACTAAACCACCTTACAACAACCTCACCATGAAACTAAACCACTTTACAACCTCACCATGAAACTAAACCACTTTACAACAACCTCACCATGAAACTAACCCACTTTACAACCTCACCATGAAACTAAACCACTTTACAACCTCACCATGAAACTAAACCACTTTACAACAACCTCACCATGAAACTAAACCACCTTACAACCTCACCATGAAACTAAACCACCTTACAACAACCTCACCATGAAACTAAACCACTTTACAACCTCACCATGAAACTAAACCACTTTACAACCTCACCATGAAACTAAACCACCTTACAACAACCTCACCATGAAACTAAACCACCTTACAACCTCACCATGAAACTAAACCACTTTACAACCTCACCATGAAACTAAACCACTTTACAACCTCACCATGAAACTAAACCACTTTACCAGACTGACAGATATGTTCCTGGATTATTATTATTATTATTATTATTAATAGAGTTATGACAGGACACTTATGAGGGACACTGAGGGTGCGTTCGAAAATACAGCACTGAGCGCACTGGCCAATACAAACTAATAGGCGAGTGTGCTCCGGTGCGTAATTTCCGAACGCACCCAATATATTTACACACTCACTCCAGAGGAACACATTGTATATACTGTCAGGCAGACACCTCTTAGGCTATCTCTGTATTTTAACTTCTTTTGTAAATTAATAACGTACTTCACCATTCTATGTCACACAAAAGTAGCAAAAATAGCAGATCTACAAGCTCAACACGCGTCGCAGTGCGTTTTGAGCTTGTAGATCTGATATTTTTGCTACTTTTGAATTGGAATCCTGATTTTTTTTTTCATTTTTTGAATTGGAATCCTGAAAAGTAACATTTTTATTTAAATTCAAAATGCATTTAGTTATACATTTTAGTTATTCTAACTTTATGAACTTAAATACAAATAAATTGGACATAAAAAAGACAATAGAATGTTAATACTAGTCATTAAGCTACTAATATAGACTGAAGTCATTAAAGTGGGTCATGTTTGCATGTTTAGAATCATAGCAGCTGAAATCAATAATATATCACTATTCTGATATTAACCTGTGGGGCCCATTAAGTGAAGGTGGGGGCCCGCATGTGGCCCCCGGGCCGCCAGTTGCCCATGTATGTCATAGACTAACCTCTTCGGATGAGTTCCTTGCCCTCGTCGATGAGGTCAGAGGTCATTTCATTGTCTCCCATGAACTGCTGAAAACCCAGGAGGTTCAGACAACGAGTCCCCAAGCTGTGGAACATAGTTCATTAAAACATGCTGTAGATGTGGACCTGTGTTTAACCCATTAAGACCTGGAACTGTCATTTTTTGATTTGAGCTAAAAAGCATTATTTTACACTTTGGGCTATTCAAAAATAGCAGATCTACAAGCTCATAGCGCGGCACCGAGTGCCGCGCTATGAGCTTGTAGATCTGCTATTTTTGAAAAATAGTGAAAATGTGTGCAAATCTTTGAATATATATATTTTTAAAGTGGACATTTTTAACTCAAATCTTTGCTTCTGGGGGGTCCCTGGAACAACATATTTTGATGGGGGTCCGCGGCCAAATACATATAATTTTGGGGGTCCTTGACATGAAAAAGTTTGAGCACCACTGATATAGAAACATACGTTTTTGAGAAAACTGTTGAGATTTAGGAGACATGTAGAATCGCCTTCAGGTCTCAATGGGTTACCGTAATCCTTTAACTCTCAGTTACATTAACACTGGAAAGCATTGAAGCTGGAGGGGTCACTGACTGTGTACATCTGTTGTAGCTTAAAACTGTGTCCCAACTCCCAACAAACACAACACCGACCAGTCGCTGCCGCCCAGGACGGAGAGAAACACACGGACGGTGGCCAAAGATAATAACCAGAGCTGTATTGAGAAACTGGTTCTGGTAACATATTTTAGCTAAATATGCTTCAGTTTACATAACGTGTGTATAGAGTACAGAAGTCCTGACGTCACTCGTTCATCCTCTGGTTGGTAAAGTCATTTCTCTGTGGAGAATAACATTGGGTCATCTTAGAATCGTCTCATATAAGAATTGTGGTCCTAAAATAAACAAACTGTCTCTGTGATATTATCAGGGAGGAGGTTCTGTATCGTTTATGATAGTCAGTCACTCGTATTTGATACAGTCTGTTTCTGGTGAAATTGTAACTAATTCAGAGGAAGTAACAATAGCGTTTTCTCACCGTCAGTTGATGCTTCATATCCATCAAACCGAGTCAAACCACCGCGGGGTCATTTGTATATTTTTGGAACACAGTTCTTATTTGACGTGATATTAAACACGTCTATGGGGATTCAGAACGGGGGGAAGAAAACGCGACCCAGGTAGGACGCGTACATTACGTCAGACTTCGGTGCTCTATATCATTGATATTGTAGCGTTTTAGTGTCCCGAGCTGGAATCGAACCCCGTTCTCCAGCTCAACACTCAGCTGTGTCAAGAAAACTATCTCACTTGGGGGCGAGTCACGACCGTCTCTTTTTAAAAAAAATCCTGTATGAGTTCGCTCTCCTGATTGGATAAAATAATATCACAAAATGGAGCTATTTATCACAGATTGACTTTTTTTAAAGTCCATACTGCTATTCATAGGGCTGCACATGTGTCATGTGTTTCGCTAGCCAATCACAGTCCTGAATTTGCAAAGTCAGCCAATCACATTACAGCTAGTGGTGATGACACTAGCTGTAATGTGATTGGCTGACTTTGCAAAAGTATAGATTTGCATTAACAATGGAAGGGTTAGGGGGTATACAATGCGTTGTAGACTATTGGCCAATCACGGTGCAGGATTGGTCAGTGTCCAAAACTCACTTATAGGGGGCGGCTACACCGCCCCAAAAAGTCTTTTACTTTTGAATACTTGAGTATTTACTTCTTTGAGTGCATACTTTGTCCACTACTGGTACTCATAAGGCTGTTACTGAGATTCTACTGACCTGAAGTAGGTGGCGATACAGAGGATGAGGATGAGCATAGGGTAATAGATGTAGAATCCATTAGCGATGAAGGACAGCACACGCAGAGAACCCATTATCTGTGTGAACACAAACCCCATCATCACACGCACACACGTTACATACATGTACACTAAGTAACTGGTATGTTTAACGTGGTCACTGTCAGGTAGCTGCTGCTGCTTTTCACAAAATGCAACAGGAAGTGTTGATCAAATAGAATACATGTTCTGTTAACCCATTGTCTATTTATCACCTCAAATGTGTTCTAAAACATTGTTGAGAGCAACGTTTAGCTGTAAACGACATGGTGTGTTTGTTTACATGGCTGTTGTCTTGGGTACGGCAAAAATCAAGCAGCGCAGCAGGTGACAGACAGACAGACAGACAGACAGACAGACAGACAGACAGCTTACAGAGGTGTAGGCGGTCTGCATCTTGTCCTGGTGGGAGATAGCAGAGTCCATGTGAATGAGTCCCAGGAAGTTGAGGCAGAGAGGAGGAGTCAGGCGACAGAACAACCTACACACACACACACACACACACACACACACACACACACACACACACACACACACACACACACACACACACACACACACACACACACACACACACACACACACACACACACACACACACACACACACACACACACACACACACACTTGTTTACATACATTTATAATGAACTCTTTATCCAGAATGACTCACAGTAAACAAGCTAAACACATACATAGAATACAGAGACAGTGTAGTGTCTCAGTAAACTATAGGATCATAGAATACAGAGACAGTGTAGTGTCTCAGTAAACTATAGGATCATAGAATACAGAGACAGTGTAGTGTCTCAGTAAACTATAGGATCATAGAATACAGAGACAGTGTAGTGTCTCAGTAAACTATAGGATCATAGAATACAGAGACAGTGTAGTGTCTCAGTAAACTATAGGATCATAGAATACAGAGAGACAGTGTAGTGTCTCAGTAAACTATAGGATCATAGAATACAGAGACAGTGTAGTGTCTCAGTAAACTATAGGATCATAGAATACAGAGACAGTGTAGTGTCTCAGTAAACTATAGGATCATAGAATACAGAGACAGTGTAGTGTCTCAGTAAACTATAGGATCATAGAATACAGAGACAGTGTAGTGTCTCAGTAAACTATAGGATCATAGAATACAGAGACAGTGTAGTGTCTCAGTAAACTATAGGATCATAGAATACAGAGACAGTGTAGTGTCTCAGTAAACTATAGGATCATAGAATACAGAGACAGTGTAGTGTCTCAGTAAACTATAGGATCATAGAATACATTGACAGTGTCGTGTCTCAGTAAACTATAGGATCATAGAATACAGAGACAGTGTAGTGTCTCAGTAAACTATAGGATCATAGAATACAGAGACAGTGTCGTGTCTCAGTAAACTATAGGATCATAGAATACAGAGACAGTGTAGTGTCTCAGTAAACTATAGGATCATAGAATACAGAGACAGTGTCGTGTCTCAGTAAACTATAGGATCATAGAATACAGAGACAGTGTAGTGTCTCAGTAAACTATAGGATCATAGAATACAGAGACAGTGTAGTGTCTCAGTAAACTATAGGATCATAGAATACAGAGACAGTGTAGTGTCTCAGTAAACTATAGGATCATAGAATACAGAGACAATGTAGTGTCTCAGTAAACTATAGGATCATAGAATACAGAGACAGTGTAGTGTCTCAGTAAACTATAGGATCATAGAATACAGAGACAGTGTAGTGTCTCAGTAAACTATAGGATCATAGAATACAGAGACAGTGTAGTGTCTCAGTAAATCAGTGGTGTCCAAAGTCCGGCCCGCGGGCCATTTGCGGCCCGAGGACACATTTTATACGGCCCGCCTGCACCTTCAATAAAATAAAAAGATTTATAAAAGTGAAAGTTGCATTTTCCTTCTTCGCCTATTCGCCTATCTATTCGAGCTCTTAGCGGTCTCCACTCGCTTTGGCTGTGACCATGTGAGCCATGCCACACCACGTGACCCTCATACCATGTCCGGAATGCGTTCATGAATGCTGCAGCGCGCCAGAGCTGTTTACTGCCCGAGTAATACTGGAATACAACTCCATTGATTCAGCGAGGCCAGGCAGCCTACAATAGCAATAGCATCTGCACCTAAAAAGAGGAAGGTTGATGAAGAGGGCCGCCGCTTCCAGGAGAGGTGGAAATTAGAATATTTTTTCACTGAATACAGAAACAAATGTGTGTGCCTAATTTGCACACAGCCCGTTTTCTGTTGTTAAATCTTCTTTCTTTCCTTTATTTATTCAGGGGAGCCCACTGAGAGCAAGCTCTCTTTTTCAGGGACGCCCTGATAACAGCATATAACACATATAAAATACATACATAATGAAAAACAGCAACAAACATTTGAAACATATTACAATCATCACAGATGAAAATAAACAGTGTTACATGAAACAGGTGCAGTTACTATGCAATGTGTCCTCGAGAAGTACCCTGAATGTCTCTATTGAGACCAATCGCTCCAGTTTCAGAGAGTCCTGAAGTTTGTTCCATTTGTGTGGAGCATAATACACAAAGGCAGTCTTTCCTTGTTCACTTTTCTTACGTGGACTGGTATATCTAATGTGGTTTTGTGAACGTGTTGAGTGTCCAGAAACCTTTGGTTCTAAGAGTGAAGATAGGTATAGAGGAAGCTTGCCACATAAGGCCTTATGTGAAGAGACATTATCAGACCCATGCCAAGACACATGACAAGTTAACAGGGAGCCAACGGAGAGAAGAATTAAAAAAGCTAGAAGCTGGCCTGGCTTCTCAACAGCAGACATTCACCTGAGCTCGGGATTCAAATGAAAACAGCACCAAAGCAATAAGCTACGAAGTGGTTGATTGTTAATTGCCAAACAGTGCAAACCTTTTACAGAAGGTGAGTTTGTTAAAGACTGCTTGATGAAGGCAGTGGAAAACATTTGCCCCAAAAAGAAGCAAGAGTTGGCTAATATGTGTCTTGCTCGAAACACCGTGGCCAGGAGAATTGAAGAAATATCAGCAGACATTAAGAGACAAGTGGGTGACAAGGGAGTGAATTTAGATTTTTTTTTGTTCAATAGCCTGTGATGAAAGCACAGACCGGTCTGACACTGCCCAGTCACTTATATTTTTGAGAGGAGTTGACAATGACCTGAACATAACGGAGGAGCTGCTTGATCTCCAAGGTCTAAAAGGCCAGACAAGAGGAGTGATTTATTTGACTCTCTCTGTTCAGCTGTTGATGACATGAAACTTCCATGGAGTAAAATCATCGGAATCGTCACTGATGGCGCACCAGCCATGGCGGGTGATCAAAGGGGATTAGCCGCGCGGATATGTAACAAAGTCAGTGAACAGGGAGGCAGCGCAGTTAAATGACACTGTATGATTCACCAACAGGTGCTCTGCGCTAAGTGTCTTCAGGGGCGTAACTACCGTCACACAGACAACGCGGTTGCGTTGGGGCCCATGACGTTAGGGGCCCTTCCCCACCCAGAGAAAAAAAAAAAAAGAAAAAAAAATTAAGATAACATAAAAATAACTATGAATTACAAAATAAACCTGGGTGTGCCCCTTAACATTGTTACAAAACCATTGTTTATGTACCCGAAAATTAAACCTAAAATAAACCTGGGTGTGCCCCTTAACATTGTTACAAAACCGTTGTTTATGTATCCGAAATCCGTCACAAACCCACGAAAAAAGTATCAGAAACCACTAAATAACCACTAAATAACCGCAAACTTTTCGCGTGCATGCGCGTTCATGAGGGCCCGCTGTGGCCACCTCGCGTCGGGGCACGCTGTTGACTCGTTACGCGACTGAGTGTCTTAACCCATTAAGGAACTGGAACTGTGTCATTTTTAGATTTGAGCTAAAAAGCATTATTTTACACTTTGGGCTATTCAAAAATAGCAGATATACAAGCTCATAGCGCGGCACCGAGTGCCGCGCTACGAGCTTGTAGATCTGCTATTTTTGAAAATTCGTGAAAATGTGTGCAAATCTTTGAATATATATATATTTAAAGCAAACATTTTTAACTCAAATCTTTGCTTCTGGGGGGTCCGTGTCAGCCGAGGGACAGCATGCAGCGCTTTTTCTCTCTTAGGGAGGAAATTGGGCATTTTTTGACCGACAAGGGACACCCTCTGCAAGAACTGTCAGATCCAGACTGGCTGGCTGTCAGATTTGGGTTTCTTGGTCGATATAACAAAGCACCTGAATGTACTAAACATCAGCCTACAAGGGAGAGATGCCGTGGTGAGCCAGCTTTACGCACACATCAAGGCCTTTAGAAACAAGCTCAAACTCTTCCACAGACACCTGTCACAGACGGAGCCCAACACCTCACATTTCCCTGCACTGCGTGATGGTCCTTGGGAATTCTGGTGTGGAAATATGCAGCAGCCATTACATCTCTTTCTGATGAGTTCAGCGGGCGGCGGGCGCTCTAAGGATTTGTTTTTGCTATGGACAATGACATGCTCAGGGGTGCACATAACAGGTGCACATGCGCACCCACAATAAAAAATGCGCACCACATCAGACGACGCGAGGCGCTTTTGCGTACCAACAGCTGGGACAGGAATTTCCAAGCTTTTATTTTTTAGCTAAACTAAAAAATAAAAGCCTGGAGATCGAGGCTAGGAATTTACTTCCTGAAGCCACTAATCACGTGCAGCATGCGTCCTCCGACGCATGCTTTAAAGTGATTGTGTGAGTGTCTCGCATTGCCTCGCTGCGTGCACGCAGCCAGCAGCAGCGGCTGTTAGAGGCACTCGTCACCGATGATGAACGCACCGTGATGGTGCAAAATATGCCGTGAACGTCCCAATCTGGCGGATAAAAGCAGCGCAGCAGCACAGGGCACCAACCTTGGGGGGGTTCACCAAACGGTGTGAGAGAAAAAAAACGGCGAAAAGCGGCGGAATTTGCAAACAGAGCGTCCTTTTTTTTCCTTTCTCTCGCGCAGCTGCACCACCCGCCCCCCCCCCGTTGACAAAACGGGACGGGACCATTTATTTGTTGCGCACTAAGTCACATCTCCAGGTGCTCTTCTGAGTACTAGACCTAAAGAGTTGTGTAAACCCCTGGACATGCTGCTATTCTCATCTCCATTCTCCGTGGACCCCGACACTGTCCCGCATCAACTGCAGTTGGAGCTAATTGAGAAGCGATGCGACGATGTGTTGCGCAGCCGACAGCAGCATCTCTCGCACTTGTGGACTTTTACCAACAGCTGGATAAAAGGTAAAACCCCAGAAATGCGAACATTTGCAAAGAGAATGCTGAGCTTGTTCGGCTCTACATATTTGTGTGAGCAGACGTTCTCTGTAATGAACTTGAACAAGAGCTGCGTGAGGACCAGACTAACCACCTATGTGATATTTTACGCATCTTAACCAATAGTAATAATAGTAATAACTAGAAAAAGTGCTCCTCGGAGCACAAGTCTCCGCCAGCAGACTTGTGTTGGGAAAGAATGTTCTAATTCTTATGTTCTACTTACAAAAAATAGGACATGTTACTGTGTCATAGTAACATGACAAAAGTGTCCTATTCGTCTGTATAAGTGTCCTATCCGTCCTGTCTGTATAAGTGTCCTATTCGTCCTGTCTGTATAAGTGTCCTATCCGTCCTGTCTGTATAAGTGTCCTATCCGTCCTGTCTGTATAAGTGTCCTATCCGTCCTGTCTATGTAAGTGTCCTATCCAATTGTTACAGTATCCGCCATTTCACAGCCATTTCGTGATTATTCCTGTCTTACCTCACTTTGAAAGAGGCACAGACTCTTTCAAACACATGTATTTATAGGCCGCTATACGTCACTAGCCAATCAGATCACACTATTTCACCGTATTGTCACGTGTCACGTGAGGCTTGACCAATGTTAGTCCCAGTTTCAGAAAGTGAAAACAAACTCTCCTGGCGGAGACAATAATAGTAATAGATTACTTACATGCCGCTGAACTGCAGGCTGTAAGCGTCAGTCTGGTGGTGTGAGGCCAGGTAGTAGTAATTAAACACTCTGATGCGGAACACCGTGGAATACACACAGGTACACAGGAAGAAGATTGTGATGAAGCACGCCATCTGGTGGAAAGCAATGGTATCGCTGAATTAATTATACTAGTTTAGCAGACTCAACATCCTAATAATGACACTAACACTTCAGATACCCCTTCTTATAGCCATGATAAATACCCCTACTCTATGTAGAATATAGTCATGATAAAGCCCTTCTCTATGTAGAATATAGTCATGATAAAGCCCTTCTCTATGTAGAATATAGTCATGATAAATACCCCTTCTCTATGTAGAATATAGTCATGATAAAGCCCTTCTCTATGTAGAATATAGTCATGATAAAGCCCTTCTCTATGTAGAATATAGTCATGATAAATACCTCTTCTCTATGTAGAATATAGTCATGATAAATACCTCTTCTCTATGTAGAATAAAGTCATGATAAAGCCCTTTTCTATGTAGAATATAGTCATGATAAATACCTCTTCTCTATGTGGAATATAGTCATGATAAATACCTCTTCTCTATGTAGAATATAGTCATGATAAATACCTCTTCTCTATGTAGAATATAGTCATGATAAATACCTCTTCTCTATGTAGAATATAGTCATGATAAATACCTCTTCTCTATGTAGAATATAGTCATGATAAATACCTCTTCTCTATGTAGAATATAGCCATGATAAAGCCCTTCTCTATGTAGAATATAGTCATGATAAATACCTCTTCTCTATGTAGAATATAGTCATGATAAATACCTCTTCTCTATGTAGAATATAGTCATGATAAATACCTCTTCTCTACATAGAATATAGTCATGATAAATACCCCTTCTCTATGTAGAATATAGTCATGATAAATACCTCTTCTCTATGTAGAATATAGTCATGATAAATACCTCTTCTCTACATAGAATATAGTCATGATAAATACCCCTTCTCTATGTAGAATATAGTCATGATAAATACCCCTTCTCTATGTAGAATATAGTCATGATAAATACCTCTTCTCTATGTAGAATATAGTCATGATAAATACCTCTTCTCTATGTAGAATATAGTCATGATAAATACCTCTTCTCTATGTAGAATATAGTCATGATAAAGCTCTTCTCTATGTAGAATATAGTCATGATAAATACCCCTTCTCTATGTAGAATATAGCCATGATAAAGCCCTTCTCTATGTAGAATATAGTCATGATAAAGCCCTTCTCTGTAGAATATAGTCATGATAAAGCCCTTCTCTATGTAGAATATAGTCATGATAAAGCCCTTCTCTATGTAGAATATAGTCATGATAAATACCCCTTCTCTATGTAGAATATAGTCATGATAAATACCTCTTCTCTATGTAGAATATAGTCATGATAAATACCTCTTCTCTATGTAGAATATAGTCATGATAAAGCCCTTCTCTATGTAGAATATAGTCATGATAAAGCCCTTCTCTATGTAGAATATAGTCATGATAAATACCTCTTCTCTATGTAGAATATAGTCATGATAAAGCCCTTCTCTATGTAGAATATAGTCATGATAAAGCCCTTCTCTATGTAGAATATAGTCATGATAAAGCCCTTCTCTATGTAGAATATAGTCATGATAAAGCCCTTCTCTATGTAGAATATAGCCATGATAAAGCCCTTCTCTATGTAGAATATAGTCATGATAAATACCTCTTCTCTATGTAGAATATAGTCATGATAAATACCTCTTCTCTATGTAGAATATAGTCATGATAAATACCTCTTCTCTATGTAGAATATAGTCATGATAAAGCCCTTCTCTATGTAGAATATAGTCATGATAAAGCCCTTCTCTATGTAGAATATAGTCATGATAAATACCTCTTCTCTATGTAGAATATAGTCATGATAAAGCCCTTCTCTATGTAGAATATAGTCATGATAAAGCCCTTCTCTATGTAGAATATAGTCATGATAAATACCCCTTCTCTATGTAGAATATAGCCATGATAAAGCCCTTCTCTATGTAGAATATAGTCATGATAAAGCCCTTCTCTATGTGGAATATAGTCATGATAAATACCCCTTCTCTATGTAGAATATAGTCATGATAAATACCCCTTCTCTATGTAGAATATAGCCATGATAAATACCCCTTCTCTATGTAGAATATAGTCATGATAAAGCCCTTCTCTATGTAGAATATAGCCATGATAAATACCCCTTCTCTATGTAGAATATAGCCATGATAAACACCCCTTCTCTATGTAGAATATAGCCATGATAAATACCTCTTCTCTATGTAGAATATAGTCATGATAAATACCCCTTCTCTATGTAGAATATAGCCATGATAAATACCCCTTCTCTATGTAGAATATAGTCATGATAAATACCCCTTCTCTATGTAGAATATAGTCATGATAAATACCTCTTCTCTATGTAGAATATAGCCATGATAAATACCCCTTCTCTATGTAGAATATAGTCATGATAAATACCCCTTCTCTATGTAGAATATAGTCATGATAAAGCCCTTCTCTATGTAGAATATAGTCATGATAAATACCCCTTCTCTATGTAGAATATAGTCATGATAAAGCCCTTCTCTATGTAGAATATAGTCATGATAAATACCCCTTCTCTATGTAGAATATAGTCATGATAAATACCCCTTCTCTATGTAGAATATAGTCATGATAAATACCCCTTCTCTATGTAGAATATAGTCATGATAAATACCTCTTCTCTATGTAGAATATAGTCATGATAAATACCCCTTCTCTATGTAGAATATAGTCATGATAAATACCCCTTCTCTATGTAGAATATAGTCATGATAAATACCCCTTCTCTATGTAGAATATAGTCATGATAAATACCCCTTCTCTATG
Source organism: Gymnoscopelus microlampas (assembly GCF_963454915.1). Taxonomy (NCBI): domain Eukaryota; kingdom Metazoa; phylum Chordata; class Actinopteri; order Myctophiformes; family Myctophidae; genus Gymnoscopelus; species Gymnoscopelus microlampas. The sequence goes on along the minus strand of NC_139958.1, from coordinate 1,331,549 downwards.
TAGAATATAGTCATGATAAAGCCCTTCTCTATGTAGAATATAGTCATGATAAAGCCCTTCTCTATGTAGAATATAGTCATGATAAATACCTCTTCTCTATGTAGAATATAGTCATGATAAAGCCCTTCTCTATGTAGAATATAGTCATGATAAAGCTCTTCTCTATGTAGAATATAGTCATGATAAAGCCCTTCTCTATGTAGAATATAGTCATGATAAAGCCCTTCTCTATGTAGAATATAGTCATGATAAATACCCCTTCTCTATGTAGAATATAGTCATGATAAAGCCCTTCTCTATGTAGAATATAGTCATGATAAAGCCCTTCTCTATGTAGAATATAGTCATGATAAATACCCCTTCTCTATGTAGAATATAGTCATGATAAATACCCCTTCTCTATGTAGAATATAGTCATGATAAATACCTCTTCTCTATGTAGAATATAGTCATGATAAAGCCCTTCTCTATGTAGAATATAGTCATGATAAATACCCCTTCTCTATGTAGAATATAGTCATGATAAATACCCCTTCTCTATGTAGAATATAGTCATGATAAATACCTCTTCTCTATGTAGAATATAGTCATGATAAAGCTCTTCTCTATGTAGAATATAGCCATGATAAATACCTCTTCTCTATGTAGAATATAGTCATGATAAAGCCCTTCTCTATGTAGAATATAGCCATGATAAAGTTATTAAAAAACACTGTTGTGCTTGGTTTTACCTGGTTAGGAAAATGTATTTTGTGTTACTGAACAAACACTCTATAGTAATGATTACTATACTATTATTTGAGGTGGGTGACCTCTGACCTCTATGTACAGGTAGTTGTAGTCCCTCTCAGCCAGCTGGATGAACACGGCGAACAGGGACAGGACGGGCCGGGTGCTGAAGAAGGTGCATTCAGACCAAACCACGGCCACGGAGAACATGGTGAGAACCACCGACAGCAGCCTGTGGAACCACTGCTTCAGCAGGCACTGCCAGTACCATTCTGAAACCCATAGAACATAGAACCAGTGAGCAAGGCACTTGCTGTACCATTCTGAAACCCATAGAACATAGAACCAGTGAGCAAGGCACTTGCTGTACCATTCTGAAACCCCATAGAACATAGAACCAGTGAGCAAGGCACTGCCAGTACCATTCTGAAACCCAAAGAACATAGAACCAGTGAGCAAGGCACTTGCTGTACCATTCTGAAACCCAAAGAACATAGAACCAGTGAGCAAGGCACTTGCTGTACCATTCTGAAACCCCATAGAACATAGAACCAGTGAGCAAGGCACTGGCACTGTCATTCTTTTTTTTTGTCTTTTTCTGCCTTAACCCATTAAGACCTGGAACTGTGTCATTTTTAGATTTGAGCTAAAAAGCATTATTTTACACTTTGGGCTATTCAAAAATAGCAGATATACAAGCTCGTAGCGCGGCACTCGGATCTGCTATTTTTGAAAAATTGTGAAAATGTGTGCAAATCTTTGAATATATATATACATTTTTTAAGCGAACATTTTTAACTCAAATCGTTGCCTCTGGGGGGTCCCTGGAACAAAATATTTTGATGGGGGTCCGCGGCCAAATAAGTATAATGTTGGGGGTCCTTGACATGAAAAAGATTGAGCACCACTGATATAGAAACATACGTTTTTTAGAAAACTGTTGGGATTTAGGAGACATGTAGAATCGGCTTCAGGTCTCAATGGGTTAATGTGATAGTATACAGTGAGTAGTCTTAATGTGACCCCCTGGAACCCCCTCAAGTACCCCTGGGGGTCCCCGGACCCCACTTTGAGAACCAATGGTGTATGGGTATATACTGACCTACAGTAGGAGTGTAGAGGTATATACTGACCTACAGTAGGAGTGTAGAGGTATATACTGACCTACAGTAGGAGTGTAGAGGTATATACTGACCTACAGTAGGAGTGTAGAGGTATATACTGACCTACAGTAGGAGTGTAGAGGTATATACTGACCTACAGTAGGAGTGTAGAGGTATATACTGACCTACAGTAGGAGTGTAGAGGTATATACTGACCTACAGTAGGAGTGTAGAGGTATATACTGACCTACAGTAGGAGTGTAGAGGTATATACTGACCTACAGTAGGAGTGTATAGAGGTATATACTGACCTACAGTAGGAGTGTAGAGGTATATACTGACCTACAGTAGGAGTGTAGAGGTATATACTGACCTACAGTAGGAGTGTAGAGGTATATACTGACCTACAGTAGGAGTGTATAGAGGTATATACTGACCTACAGTAGGAGTGTAGAGGTATATACTGACCTACAGTAGGAGTGTAGAGGTATATACTGACCTACAGTAGGAGTGTATAGAGGTATATACTGACCTACAGTAGGAGTGTAGAGGTATATACTGACCTACAGTAGGAGTGTAGAGGTATATACTGACCTACAGTAGGAGTGTAGAGGTATATACTGACCTACAGTAGGAGTGTAGAGGTATATACTGACCTACAGTAGGAGTGTAGAGGTATATACTGACCTACAGTAGGAGTGTAGAGGTATATACTGACCTACAGTAGGAGTATAGAGGTATATACTGACCTACAGTAGGAGTGTAGAGGTATATACTGACCTACAGTAGGAGTGTAGAGGTATATACTGACCTACAGTAGGAGTGTAGAGGTATATACTGACCTACAGTAGGAGTGTAGAGGTATATACTGACCTACAGTAGGAGTGTAGAGGTATATACTGACCTACAGTAGGAGTGTAGAGGTATATACTGACCTACAGTAGGAGTGTAGAGGTATCTGCTGAACCAGCCAGCAGGCTCGGCCTCGGGGAAGCTGTGGACGAACAGGTGGGAGGAGCTAGTCTCGTTCTTGACCACATCCTCCAGGTGGATGGCCTGCTGGAGAAGGATCTGCCACTGGACCCTCGTCCTGTTGTGTCTCTGCACCGCATAGATCACCTACACACACACACACACGCACACACACACACACACACACACACACACACACACACACACACACACACACACACACACACACACACACACACACACACACACACACACACACACACACACACACACACACACACACACACACACACACACACACACACACACACACACACACACACACACACACAGACAGACAGACAGACACCCACACACACACACACACAAACACACACACACACAATTGATCATTACAATTTTCTAAGTGATCCTGGGCGCTACACTCCCCCCACCAGCCTAGGGAGCCCAGGGCCGAGCTCATGCCTCCTTCAATGCATGAGAGCCAACTGGCCTTCTTGTCACCTGACAGGGGGGAGTTTCCCCCGGTAGGACGTAGCGCGTGGAAGGAACACGTTATTCCAACCAGTTCCCTTCTCCTCCATCAGGCGCCCCGGCTGACCAGGGGGAGGCAGTATAGTGACCAGGATTACTGCATGTTTTTGTGAGGGTATTAACTACCCTAGGAGACACGGGGAGAACATGCAAACTCCACACAGAGTAGGCCCTTTCACCAACCCCACCTAGGGTATAGCGTCCCCGGCGGGAATCGACCCAGGACCTTCTAGCTGTGAGGCGACAGCGCTACCGACTGCTCCCATGTTTGTGTTGATTGACCAGATTCTTCTCACTGGGGTAGTTTAATGCATTGGTTCTCAAAGTGGGGTCCGGGGACCCCCAGGGGTACTTGCGGGGGTTCCAGGGGGTCCCCAGCTAAATGATGGATAGGCACCATATGGACCCTTATAGTATGTCTGTAACTCTGAGAGTGTACAAATGGAACCAAATGGACCCTAACGGGTCCATTTGGTTCCATTTGTACACTCTCAGTTACATTAACATTGATTTTACAATACAAATTGGGGTCCCAGGGCTAGAAATGCCATTAAATGGGGGTCCGTAGCCCTAATGCATGTCAAACTGGGGGTCCTTGAAATTAAAATGGTTGAGAATCACTGGTAGAGAGCCGTGAAAATCTTCTCTTATGGGGGTCCCTGGCTTATCTTTTGAAATGGGGGTCCGTGGGCAAATAAGAGTCAATTTGGGGGTCCTTGATATGAAAAAGTTTGAGAACCACTGGTTTGATGTACCTGTTTGTGTAGTTTGACCAGGCTCTTCTCACTGGGGTAGTTTAATGTACCTGTTTGTGTAGTTTGACCAGGCTCTTCTCACTGGGGTAGGTGTTGTGTTTGTCATCAAAGTCCTCATAGTCGTCCATGTTCCTCCCCATCTTCTCCTGGTAGTCCACTGGACACTAGGGGGCAGCAGGACACCACTAGATTACCATCAGCCTGAATCATCGTGTGTTATGGTGAGGGTGTTGTGTTTTTTTTAGCCCATTAATACCTGAAGAAGCATCTGTGTCACATTTTCATTTGAGCTAAAAAGCATTATTTTACACTTTAGCTATTCAAAAATAGCAGATATACAAGCAAATCTTTGCTTCTGGGGGTCCCTGGAACAATTCTTTTGGGAGATGGGGGTCCGCGGCCAAATATCATCCCCAAAATATCATTTTGGGGGTCCTTGGCATAAAAATGTTTGAGCACCACTGATATAGAAACATAGGTTTTTCAGAAAACTGTTGTGGATTTGGAAGACATTTGTAGAATCGGAACCTCAGGCTTCAATGGGTTAAATTATATCTATTGTTTTTGCACGTACCTTTTTCAGAATGGTGTCGATGTACTTCCTCAGTGGGTGATTATACTTGATGGATTCACTGATCTTTCTCACTTCCTGGAAGAGAACACAAACATGGGCTCAGATGTTCTTTTGACTTGTATGAGACATCAGAGAGCATGAGGGTTTCATGAAGATGATTCTGAACATGCATTCTGTTGCTAGTTTGACCACTTCAAATCATCTTTAATCTTAAAATAACTATTATAAATACATGCTTAATGCTATTACAGTAGGGCCCAGCTTTCCCTGCCACATGGTGTATGGTCAAGTAAAGTGTGGTTCTAGGTTCTCCTCTGTATAGATGTAAAGTGTGGTTCTAGGTTCTCCTCTGTATAGATGTAAAGTGTGGTTCTAGGTTCTCCTCTGTATAGATGTAAAGTGTGGTTCTAGGTTCTCCTCTGTATAGATGTAAAGTGTGGTTCTAGGTTCTCCTCTGTATAGATGTAAAGTGTGGTTCTAGGTTCTCCTCTGTATAGATGTAAAGTGTGGTTCTAGGTTCTCCTCTGTATAGATGTAAAGTAAAGTGTGGTTCTAGGTTCTCCTCTGTATAGATGTAAAGTGTGGTTCTAGGTTCTCCTCACCTCCATCACATCCTCCAGGGTCTCCTCAGCGTCGGCCTTCTCCGTCATCAGCTTGGCGGCCTTGAAGTATGTCTTGATGAGGAGGTGTCCTCTCCTGGAGGAGTTCCAGTAGGAGCGAGGGATCTCCACCAGGCCGTAGCCCAGCAGCAACACCAACAGGAACAGACCCCAGGTGTTGGCCGCTGTGATGCCCACCGTCTGCAGCTCATACCTGTAACAACTCACTGTGTTTAACAACACAACACAGACCGTGTACAAATGGAACCAAATGGACCCTAACAGGTCCATTTGGTTCCATTTGTACACTCTCAGAGTTAAGTTAACATTGAGTTTACAATATAAATTGGGGTCCGAGAGATGGAAATGCCATTAAATGGGGGTCCGTAGCCTCTAATGCATGTTAAACTGGGGGTCCTTGAAATTAAAATGGTTGAGAATCACTGCTAGAGAGCCATAAAAACCTTCTCTTATTGGGGTCCCTGGCTTATCTTTTGAAATGGGGGTCCGCGGGCTAATAAGTGTCAATTTGGGGGTCCTTGACATGAAAAAGTTTGAGAACCACTGGTCTATGGAACGTATGGCACGCATATGCTAATTAAAACTATTTAAAATATTGCTTTGATGCTCATATTAACCTCATAGGAAGTATTACGTTGTTTTTTATTTGCACCTCACACACAAGTTTAGTTTCAGTTTAGTTTAGTTTATTTCGATCCACATCAACAATGACAGAAAACGTACCACACTGTAATCAATAGTTCATGTTGATTGATGGAAAAGGCTGAAGCTCAAAGCTTACATATTCACTAGAGATGCGCGGATCGCGGTTTTAGCCGCGGTTGCCGCAGTTAACCGCGGTTTGGGTGGATTCGGGTCAATCAAATATAATTATGAATTAATATCGGATAAACCGCGGGTGAAATATTGCGGTAAATAAATGAATGACATCTAATATATCTATCCATAAAATAGCTAAATCTCTGCGTGCTTGTGTCTGTGTGAGTGTGTAGAGCAGCCTCTGTGCGATGCGATCACAAAATGCATTGATTTAGCCCATGGCGTCTTTTTTCTTTTTTTTAAACCGGTGCTGCTGAACAGCGCAGCAGAGCAGTGCGCTCTGTATGTTGGATGCCGCATCTATGTTGGATGCCTGTATGTTGGATGCTGCACGGAGTCTGTATGTTGAGCGCAGCAGACCAGTGCGCTCTGTTTGTTCAGCGCAGCACCGGTTTAAAAAAAAGAAAAGACGCACCGACAAAAAAAAACTAGCGGGGAATACCAGAAAATAATAATATTTTGACATACGGGAAAAACGGTTGGTGCAGATATTTAAATTGGATAATATAATTATTGCGGTTGGATAACGGGCGGGTAATTAATTTGTACATGCGGATTCGGGTGACGTGAGAGGCCATCCGCACATCTCTAATATTCACATTTCACACACTGACCATGACAGCTGCCACTCAGGGTGGATGGCCACGTAGATGAGCAGAGAGCCAAAGATCAGCAGGTAGGTTCCGTAGTAGATGGCGTTCTCTATCAGCGCCGTCTTGATCTTCCCGGTGATGGAGAAACCTCCGGAGCGAGCGTAGGACTGCATGAAGGGCAGCAGCAGCCTGGAGGAAACACACATCACACCACAGTTCATTTAGTCTCTACCCCCAAATAATCCTATTTGAACTGGGGACCCCCCAAATAATCCTATTTGAACTGGGGACCCCCCACCCTGACAAGCACTTGGATTGTAGGAGTTGAGGCATTACATTTAGTTTGACTCGATTCCACGGATCAAAATTGTGAAAATAGCTGATCTACAAGCTCACAAGGCCTCGTGTCGCAAGCATGTAGATAAGCTATTTTCAACATGTTTGCCTCTTTCTTAGGTAATATTTGAAATGTTTTTATAGTACAGTTTGTTTGTAAATTAAAAAATCACAGTAGCGGCGCCTTTGATACATTATGTCATCGATATGTGTTTATAATGTGTTTATAGCCATGTGTCACGTGAAGCTTGACCAATCACTTTGTTGACGGGTCTGACCAATCACTTTGTTGACGGGTCTGACCAATCACTTTGTTGACGGGTCTGACCAATCAGAACGTTGACGGGTATGACCAATCAGAACGTTGACGGGTCTGACCAATCAGAACGTTGACGGGTCTGACCAATCAGAACGTTGACGGTGAACACGGACAAAGTCAGGTATAGAGCAGGATCCGCTCTAGCGCCGCTAAAAATACTTTCAGAACACCTGCTCATATCAACCTGTCTAATCAAACACTCAGAGCACCTGCTCATATCAACCAGTGCTGCTTGGTTTTATGCTTTATCCAACCTGACAGCCATGTAAACACACACACCATGTCATTTACAGCTAAACGTTGCCCTCTACAATGTTTTTGGAAACATTTGAAGCGAGAAATAGACGATGCAGTCAGACATTATGTAATAACTCATATATAATAATATAATAACTCACCATGTCAGACATTGAGAGGTCCAGTAAACGACCCTCCAGAAGACGGGCATGATGCCATCAGGAATGTAACTCCATGGTTTGTAGCAAGGCTTTGGGACACTGTGACAGAGACATGGCAAAAAGGTCATTTTGGGGGTGAACTAATCCTTTAATGAGATGTAAAACAGTTATAGAAGGCATAATCTCATATAGATATAAACTATAGACAGGAGGTAGGAGGAGTCATGCAAACCTTTTAGTGGGCAGGACAGAGGAGTTTCCCGTCGTCTGATTGGACAACGGCGGGCTGACGGTGAGAAGAGAGGCGTGTCTCCTGTCCTCTTTACACTGATTATAGATGGTCTGCAGGAAGCACACACACACACACACACACACACACACACAAAATGATATGTAATTGGCCACGGACCCCCATCTCAAAATATGTTGTTCCAGGGACCCCCCAGAAGCAACAGATCAGAGTTAAAATATTTCACTTTAAAACAAAAAAAACGACTTTTCTATACACAAATCCACAGAGCGCTGCCCTGCGCGCAGCCATTGCTGTGGTGTCAACGCTCCACGGACGGGACACCACAGCAATGGCCGCCTACAGGCAGCTACACGCAGCGCGTCTGTGGATTGGTCTATAGCCAAGACATTTCAGACAACGCCTAGTGGAAGGTGAGTGCAGGGCTAGCTCTATGAAGCAGGAAGGAGGAGTTATGAGCAATCTGACACGCGCATATATATCCCGCATGTTCATATCGAGATAACGATGCGATAACTATTGTGCAGCCCTAATCTGTATTGAACATTTAAACATGTGCTCTATGCAGATCATTAACAAACTGTCAGACAGACAGACAGACAGACAGACAGACAGACAGACAGACAGACAGACAGACAGACAGACAGACAGACACATAAATGACAACAGTTTACAGTAAAGAAGAAATCTCTTATTCCATATGAAAGGGAGGGGTCGTCTGAGTCTAACTAATTAGATTCAGAGCAGGGTGTGACTCCTCCTCCTGCTGTGAATCAACTTCAACATCTAAATCACTAAAACACACACATTGTCATTGTTGTTAATGAGAACCATAGGGAGGTGTTCATTCTGTAGGTCGGCTGTACTTTTGATTACAGCTTAGAGGAAGCCTTCCTAACCAAAGTGCTAAAATATCATCAGCTAGAGCAGACCATCTCTCAGCTAGGCTACAGATTTTGGTTTTTTATCTTTGGTAGTCTATAGGGCACAAGTTGGTTGTGAGGGGCCTTCAAATGGCCGGCCTCTCCAAAAGGAGGGCTAAACCATTAGCAAGGTACTGCTCAATATCAGCTCTTATAGGAAGCCGCTCAATGTGGAGGAGGCGTTGTGTCCTTTACCCATGATTGTTGTTCGCTGTGTTCCACAAGTATGACATATTTTTGTTTGTATGTAACATTTCTCTGCTTTATATGCACTTTGTAACTGACTGTTTCCCCTTTATCTGACTGAACTGGCAGTGTTTATGTCCTTTATACATGTACTTCTGTTTATGTGGACATAAATACATATTTCAAATGTGTGCGTGCGCGCGCGCGCACGTGTGTGTGTGTGTGTGTGTGTGTGCAGGGACGTGCACAAATAGACTCTAGGTGGTGCTACAGCACCTGCCCTTTGCCCTCTTGACCAGAAGTGCCCTTTTGAAAAAAGGGCACAGCAGGGGTCTTCAACACGGGGTCCGGGACCCCTAGGGGGTCCTCAGAGTTACTACAGGGGGTCCGACAAATCTTTATGTGATGTGATTTTTCTTTTTACCGAAACCTAGCATCCCTTTTCTGAGGAGAACTTTAGCCGAAAATAGCAGATCTACAAGCCCACAACGCCTCGCGCTGCGAGGCGTTGTGAGCTTGTAGATCTGCTATTTTTGGCAAAGAGGTATAGGTGTAGAGGGAAAAAAGAGCAGACCAAGTCAACAAAAAAAAGGATAATTTACTTGAGCACCTGCCCCTCAAAATGTCTGTGCACGCCACTGTGTGTGTGTATGTGTGTGTGTGTGTGTGTGTGTGTGCGTGCGTGCGTGCGTGCGTGCGTGCGTGCGTGTGCGTGTGTGTGTGTGTGCGTACCGTGCTGACGTCCAGAGGCAGGATGAAGACGATGAGGAAGCAGAGGTACCAGGCCAGCAGCGTGCCGAACAGAACCATCCTCTGTTGTTTCTTAAAGTCTCCATAGCGATGCAGCAGGAACAGAGCCAGGAAGAACACCACCACTATCTCTATGGCTAGAGCCGCCCCGCTCATATTTATACCTGTTAATATACACATAAATATACTTATTAATACCACTATCTCTATGGCTAGAGCCGCCCCGCTCATATTTATACCTGTTAATATATAAATAAATATACTTATTAATACCACTATCTCTATGGCTAGAGCCGCCCCGCTCATATTTATACCTGTTAATATATAAATAAATATACTTATTAATACCACTATCTCTATGGCTAGAGCCGCCCCGCTCATATTTATACCTGTAATATATACATAAATATACTTATTAATACCACTATCTCTATGGCTAGAGCCGCCCCGCTCATATTTATACCTGTAATATATACATAAATATACTTATTAATACCACTATCTCTATGGCTAGAGCCGCCCCGCTCATATTTATACCTGTAATATATACATAAATATACTTATTAATACCACTATCTCTATGGCTAGAGCCGCCCCGCTCATATTTATACCTGTTAATATACACATAAATATACTTATTAATACCACTATCTCTATGGCTAGAGCCGCCCCGCTCATATTTATACCTGTAATATATACATAAATATACTTATTAATACCACTACTATCTCTATGATTTATACCTGTAATATATACATAAATATACTTATTAATACCACTACTATCTCTATGATTTATACCTGTAATATATACATAAATATAGTTATTAATAACACCATGATCTCTATTCCAAGGGAGACACCATCAAGTGTCTCATAGCTAAACTATGGGAACCTGTAGTGCACTGGTTCTCAACCCCCCGACCGACCCCCCAACCGCCAAGTGCGCCAACCCCCGGACGCCCCCCCCACCCCCCCCACCCACCAACCCAAACCCCCCCAAACCCCCCGACACACATTGACTCTCATCGTTCTGCTTCACATGCTAAATAGGGGGTAGGGGCTAAGGGGGGGGGTCCAGGTGCAATACTTAATTTGAACAATAGACGACACCCACTGCACCCAGGGTGGAGGGGGGGGGGGGGGGGCATTTGAGAAACACTGATATTATAGCAACATAAGTTTTTTCAACAAAAAAACTGTTAGGATTTAGAAGACATTTGTAGAATCCCCCAGAATTGATAGTAACTCTGAGAGTGTACAAATGGAACCAAATGGACCCTTACAGGTCTGTAACTCTGAGAGTGTACAAATGGAACCAAATGGACCCTTACAGGTCTGTGACAGTGAACCAAAAGGGGGGGGGGGTCTGTGTTCTAATGCATAAGGGTCCTTATGAAATGAAAAAGGTTTAGAATCAATGATCTCTAGAGACTAGACTACATCACTGGACTCACAGCATCAGTATGACGTCATCAGTATATGACGTCATCAGTATGACATCATCAACATGACATCAGAGATCGAGAGGGAAGCCACCCAGCCACACAGTACTTATTGCTGTGTGTGTGTGTGTGTGTGTGTGTGTGTGTGTGTGTGTGTGTGTGTGTGTGTGTGTGTGTGTGTGTGTGTGTGTGTGTGTGTGTGTGTGTGTGTGTGTGTGTGTGTGTGTGTGTGCGTGCGTGCGTGCGTGCGTGCGTGCGTGCGTGCGTGCGTGTGTGTGTGTGCACGTACACCTAATATTGCCTAATATTATTGTGATATATAACATTAATGTGATATATAACACAACACAGAAGCAGAACAGACGGTCTCTGCCAAAGAAAGTCCATCTAAACCAATCAGAATGAATGTCTACCAGCACGGCCCTATTACCACACACGTCCATAGGAAGTGTGTGGTAATAGACAACAACATATACTAGGCAATAATAGGCAAATAATAGGAAATAACCATAATAATAGGCAATAACCTGAACATCTAGGATACATACATACAGCTTGTTTTATATATAGTTTGTTGATTAGTTTTGATGCAGTAGTAAATATTAATGGTGTTCTTATTTGCTTTCTTTCTTTCTTTTTAGGTATTACAAAGGTTACTTAAATTGTCACTTCACTGTCATGTAGGGACCCCCTAAATCATGTGGGGACCCATTATGGACCCTACTGTGACCCTGTCCCGAGGTCACATGATGGACGAGGTCACATGATGGGGATCATTACACTACATATAATATATAATATAATAATCATAATAGTAATAATAGTAATAGTAATAAAGAAGGAAATGAGAAGGAATAAGGTGCATTGCATTATATTTTAGTTGTCATTCGAAATAAAGGATGAATTGTGTTGATCCGGGACCATAATGTAGCCCTGCCCTGAGCTCAGCAGCACTAGCTCTGGTCCATACAGCGTTAGAAGGAGTTCTCTCTAACGCTATGGACCACAGCTTGATGTAGCCCTGCCCTGAGCTCAGCAGCAGTCTGTTATAGCCATGTTATAATGTGCTAGCCTTAGATCAAGACTCTCGTAGATGTATTTTGACATGTACTAGTCTTAGCTCCACCCCCCCCCCCCCCCAGTAAAGCCTGTATTTCTCCAAAAATATAAACCTGTAAAATCGCTTGCTCCAAATGTTAACTATGTGTCCGGAGTATTAGTGTAATGTATTAGTCCTTATTCTTCAATAAAGAAGTGTTTTAATCACGTTTGTGGCCGAACGCCATTTTCCCCCCTCGTTTACATTGAGTGTAATTCCGGCTTTCACCGGATGCGCCCCGTCACTAACGCCCATTGGGAACTTCCTATAGAATCGGCCATAGACGGGATTAAAACACTTCTTTATTGAATAATATGGATTAATACATTATACAAACACTCCGGACACCTAGTTAACATTTGGGCCAAGCGGCTAAAACACCTTATATTTATCCTTTGTACATGTTTGGAGAAATACGGGCTTTACTGTCTGGTGACATTCCAGAGCATACATCTACGAGAGTCTTGATCTAAGACTAAGCAGATACTAAAGTAAAAGTCAGACTGGATCAAATACATGTATAACAGTGTTGATCTAAGACTACTTATGAGCTTTAATTGATATAATGTGGTGAATGGATGAAACCACGCGATATGTTTATGTTCCATAAGGTCAGCTTTTTTGTACATATTTTTCACCCTTCATACCAGTAACCTGTAAACTGATTGTATGACATTCTGTATAGTAGTGTGTATATCTGTCTGTCTCTTATATGTCAACATGATTTGTGTGCATGGGGATCTCATCTTAAACAAGCTACGTGCTTAACTGAGCTATCCAGTTTAGTAGACCTTGTATTGCGAATTTGTACTTCCATGTACTGTTATGTACTGTCATGTACTGTTCTCATGTCTTACTAAATAAAGTACATCAATCAATCAAAGCTGACATCATAAAGACACTCAGCCTGGAAAAACCTCCTATCTGTGGTCTGTGTCCAAACCTACCAAACCTACCCTTCTGTTTAAGGGTTTAAAAACAAAACGTTCTACCATAGTGAAAACAGCAGATCTACAAGCTCACAGTAGCTTGTAGATCTGCTGTTTTCAACATCATATTGTTTTAAAAGAAGGTAGAAATAACAAGGATTCTATCCGACAGAGACATGACGACTGACTGCAGCTAGCTTGATGCTAACGCTAGCTTCCAGTCAGTCAGTCAGTCAGTCGGTGGTGTTTAAAACATGACGGTAATAACATATAATAATAACACTGTAATAACAGCATATTAACGGCATAATAACGCCATAATAACACTATAATAACAGCATAATAAGCGGACATACCGTGGTCAGCTCTGTGTGTGTTTCAGCAGGATGAGTCCATTGTTGTTGTGGTGGAGAGAGGGAGGAGGGGCCGATTAGCTTCACCACTCACACATCCGGTCTGGAGCGGATACGGAAGCGGTGTGACGTGTGTCCGGCTGCCTGCCTGGCAGTGTTGCCGGATTTTGCGAGAGAAATAAGCAAAGCAACCAGGTCTATGAAAACAAGCCCAAAAGAAGCGACTATTAGGCTACGGCTACTTTGGAAATAGCAGAGCTCTACAAGCTCTGCTGTGAGCTTGTGGGGGTTGGTCTGTGGACAAATAGACCTATATATTAATCTGGGGGTCCTTCTTGCCATGAACATGTTTTAAACAGCATTTAAGAGGGAAAAGCCCAAATAAGCAACTACACTTTACAGGGCTCTTCAACGTTTTCAGGCCAAGGACCCCCTAGCTAAGACAGAGATGAAGCAAGGACCCCCTACTCTATATTGTATATAATATTGTGTTTCAGATTAAAGTTTTTTTTTTACTTAGTTAGTAAAACGCCTCAACGCCTCGCAGATGTTCCCCTCAGAAAAGGAATTCTATAGGGTTCAAGTGGTTAATGTAAAAAAAAACTAAATCCTATCACACAAAGATTTGTCGGACCCCCTATAGTAGCTCTGAGGACCCCCTAGGGGTCCCGGACCCCATGTTGAAGACCTCTGCTTTAGAAACAAATAAAACCCCCAAAAACACACACGCAAGTCGCTTATAATAAGCAGACATGGCAACACCGGTGTCCGCCTGTGCGCCACCTACAGATCCTTTACCATTGACCATACCTGTAGGGGGCGCAGTTGAGTAAAAACAATAAATCGGGTTGACATATTTTTAGTTTCTGGCCAAAAAGTGTATTTTGCACAAACGGTGTGATTCTGAGACTCCTCCCACCAGAGAGAAAAGGCTTTCAACGTCATAAAGCTGCCTTTGTTTTGGTGAGAAGCGAATTAGTTTTCTTTATTTTTTTACTACAGTTTGTAGACCTCACGTTTAGGGGTCGTTTTTTATGGGAAATAACACTGATGCTGACAGAGCGCTGAGAGGAGACACTAAAGAGTCCTTTTTATTTCCATAAGCAGACACTTTTAAGGTTTTATTCTAAAGGTTTTCACAGTCAGGACAACATTCATTTTAGATACAACCGTTTCCATGACAACGACGCTCTATATGCGTCGTTGTCATGGAAACGGTTGATTGGTGGATTGTTTACGTTCTCTGCCATGCGTGACAGGATCAACACATTAATGATAAAGTTAATTCTATATGGGGTCTGTGTGTGTGTGTGTGTGTGTGTGTGTGTGTGTGTGTGTGTGTGTGTGTGTGTGTGTGTGTGTGTGTGTGTGTGTGTGTGTGTGTGTGTGTGTGTGTGTGTGTGTGTGTGTGTGTGTGTGTGTGTGTGTGTGTGTGTGTGTGTGTGTGTGTGTGTGTCTTACCAGATATGAGGGCGTTAGGCTGATAAGAACAATGTTTGCTTCAGGAAGTCTGGAGTTCTAACCGGATGAACCTGCGGTTCCCATGGAAACTAGAACGCTTGGGGAGGGGCGTGGCAAACAGAGCCTATTGATGCAAGAACTGTGAACGGAATCTATCATCATCATCATCATCATCATCATCATCATCATCCTCCTAGGTAAGTCTTTATTCTGCTATTATTTGTGATTAGAAATACATTAGATCAGGGTCTTCAACGTTGTTTTCAAGGACCCCTTAGCTGAGAGAGAGAGAGATGAAGCAGGGACCCCCACTACATATTGTATAACATCGTGTTGCAGATTAAACTTTTTCATAGTTTTCACAGATTTCTTCATAGACTAGTTTGACAGACACTATCATGTTGGATTCATGTTAATGTGTATTCTCACACATTTAACCACTTAAACCCTCAATACTTTGAATTTGTCTCTGTCTCTGTATTTGTCTCTTTGTACGATCCTTTTCCCCTTTACACCAAATACCTTTGCCAACAATAGCAGATCTACAAGCTCACAACGCGTGTGTGTTCTGTGCCTCCACGACGGGATGTGCATTTGTGTGTACACACTACACCATTGGTTCTGAAAGTGGGGTCCGGGGACCCCACTTTGATATGAGAGGAATATGAGAGTTAGGAACCAAAACCTTCTGTTCCTTCATCTCCATCCCAACATAACTGCCATTCTACTATCACACACTGACATATGTTTGTGTAAGTGTGTGCATATTTTAGTGAGCTTTTGCCCACTTTCATTTATATTGGCTGTGCGGCACAAGATTCTACAGGATCCCAACCCTTATTGACCGGCCCAGCCCATTGGCATTGCGGATTGGCCAGGCTTTGTGTGACCTTCTTGTCACTCTAACCATATAAGCGATAGCTTGAGAAACACCCTTGTTATTTTACGTTCTTCCACTCTGATCCACTCTGATCCTCTGCTGTGCTGTAATATGTTATGCTGGACGGTACATCTCAAAGGAGGGCCCAAGAAGACCCTCCACGCTGCGGTGGCAGTGGGGAACAAGCTGTACTCGTTCGGAGGCTACTGCTACGGCGAGACGTTCAGCTGCAGGATGGCTCAGATCGACGTGCACGTCTTCAACGCCGTGTCTCTGCGCTGGACCAAGTTGCCCCCCGTGACGACCGGACGAGGAGAGCATCCCCTCGAGGTTCCCTTCATGCGAGTGATCCACACGGCCGTGCTGATAGAGGACGTTGTCTACGTCTGGGGCGGGATAGTGAACATCGAGACGGAGGAAACCGCCAACAGGGTCATCACCATCATCCGGGGGAAGGACTGCAAAGTGCTTTATGCGTTTGACGTCAACACCCACAGATGGTTCAATCCCAAGATCTCCGGGGTGGTTCCCGACGCGAGGTTCGGCCACTCGGCCTGCGTCTTGGGGAAGGCCATGTACATCTTCGGAGGATTCAACATGCTGAAGGGGGCGACTAATGACATCTACAAGCTGGACACCACCACGATGGTCTGGTCTTTAATCATCATAAGTGGCACTCCAACACCCGTGTCGGGTTGTCACTCTGCCACCATCATCGGGACAAAGATGTTTGTGTACGGGGGTCGAGGGGACCAGGACGAGATCATTTACAACGACATCCGAGTGTTTGACACAGAGACCAGCAGCTGGCTGAACATGCCTACTGCAGAGTCTCTTCCAGAAGGACGCAGCGGCCATTCGGTCTTTGCCTACAACGGGGAGCTGTACATATTTGGCGGCGACAACTTTCCTCTGGACCGGACCTTCAACGATCTGTGGAAGTTCAATCCAGAGACCTTGTCCTGGAAGAAGGTCGAGCCCAAAGGGAAAGGCCCTTGTTCGGCGAATTGTAGGATGTGCTGTTGCATGGTGGGAGATCGTATCATCCTCTTCGGAGGATACACTCCCGACGATCTGTACGTCTTAGACTTAAGTCCTTGTCTGAAGACGTTATGCAAACTGGCGGTCATTGAGTACGGCCTGGAGCGCTCGGGGCTCCCGCACGACATCAGGTGGGAGCTGGCATCGATGACCAGACTGCCGACCGCAAAGGCATACAACAGAGAACAAGTTCCAGGCAGTGGAACAGAAGAAATGTAACAGACGAGGAGATGGAAGCCCGTGGAAATGTAACAGACGAGGAGATGGAAGCTCGTAGAAATGTAACAGACGAGGAGATGGAAGCCCGTGGAAATGTAACAGACGAGGAGATGGAAGCCCGTAGAAATGTAACAGACGAGGAGATGGAAGCCCGTAGAAATGTCCACTTCATTCAGATGGGAAAGAGAGCAGAGCACAGGAATGGGCTCTATGGTTCCCACCAACTGAACTGTACAGGAGGTTAGAGAACTACAGTACCACAGCAGACATGGCGGCAAAGAAGAGGTTTAAACCAAGGAAGGTACGGTTATGGAGGAAGGACTTCAGATTACAGATGTTGGTAAAGGATAGGAGCTGGAGGAAAATGACCACAAAGGTGGAGACCTTTGTGTGTGTGATTTTTTTTCTAACCACTTGAACCCTAGCATCCCTATCCTGGGGGAGAACATTCGCAACACACGACGCGTTGTTGTGAGCTTGTAGATCGGCTATTGTCGGCAAAGAGATTTGGTGTAGAGGGAAAAAAAGAGCGCAACTCAAGTCCAATGTACTAAATACAGAGCGTTTACGTAGTTAAATGTTCATGTATTAATTTCTTTATTTTGCATCATGTTTGAGTCAGTAATACAGCGAGCGGTAGATTTCCAGTTACTTTCTAAAGCTGTACCAACGACCAGCGCTACCCGCCACTCGCTGGATGCCGCATCCTCCGGCTGCCTCCAGAGCATCACGGCCGCTTCTGTCTGCCTCCAACCCCCATAGATGTGTGCATGTCAGGCTTCATTCTGTCTGCCTCCAACCCCCATAGATGTGTGCATGTCAGGCTTCATTCTGTCTGCCTCCAACCCCCATAGATGTGTCCATGTCAGGCGTCATTCTGTCTGCCTCCAACCCCCATAGATGTGTGCATGTCAGGCGTCATTCTGTCTGCCTCCAACCCCCATAGATGTGTGCATGTCAGGCTTCATTCTGTCTGCCTCCAGCCCCCATAGATGTGTCCATGTCAGGCTTCATTCTGTCTGCCTCCAGCCCCCATAGGTGTGTCCATGTCAGGCTTCATTCTGTCTGTCTCCAACCCCCATAGATGTGTCCATGTCAGGCTTCATTCTGTCTGCCTCCAGCCCCCATAGGTGTGTCCATGTCAGGCTTCATTCTGTCTGCTTCCAACCCCCATAGATGTGTCCATGTCAGGCTTCATTCTGTCTGCCTCCAACCCCCATAGACGCTCATTGTGTATGTCCATGGAAAAATATTGTTTATTGTCTCCGCCAGGAGACTATGTTTTCGTTCTCGTCCTTCCGTGTGTCCATCAAGCTAACATTGGTCAAGCTTCACGTGACACGTGACAATATGTTGAAAGGGTGTGCTTTGATTGGCTAGCGAGACGCATGATGAAATAGAGACCTATAAATAGATGTGTCACTTCAAAAGATCATTATATCTTTTGAAGTGAGCTAAGACAGGATTACTGGCAGAGACCTGTGCTCCGAGGAGCACATTTTGTAGTTATTATTATTATTGTTACTATTATTATTATTATTTCCTTATCAGAGCATTTAGTTTTACTGTTATCTCGGTCCTTATCAGAGCATTTAGTTTTGCTGTTATCTCGGTCCTTATCAGAGCATTTAGTTTGACTGCTACCTCAGTGCACAATGCTCTGATTAACACAAGATTCTCATCCAATAACACTTTTATCCTCAATGACTTTTTTCCTGTCCACAGATCAGACTTTGGCCGACCCCCTTTTAACTGTTACTGTGTCTCGTTCACCACAAATACATCCAGATTATAGGCTAATAACACTCCATTTTACGACTTCCTCTTGAACATTATGCCCATCTTTTGATCAAGTTCTGATTCTTGCTGGTTTTATATTCATGTCTTTTTGTCCTGCTAAGTCTTATAATCTTGCTCTCTTTAACCCAATAAGACCTGGAACTGTGTCATTTTTAGATTTGAGCTAAAAAGCATTATTTTACACTTTGGGCTATTCAAAGATAGCAGATATACAAGCTCATAGCGCGGCACTCTGGCTACGAGCTTGTAGATCTGCTATTTTTGAAAAATCGTGAAAATGTGTGCAAATCTTTGAATATATATATTTTTTAAAGCGAACATTTTTTACTCAAATCTTTGCTTCTGGGGGGTCCCTGGAACAATATATTTTTATGGGGGTCTGCGGCCAAATACATATCATTTTGGGGGTCCTTGACATGAAAAAGATTGAGCACCACTGATATAGAAACATACGTTTTTCAGAATACTGTTGAGATTTAGGAGACATGTAGAATCGGCTTCAGGTCTCAATGGGTTGTTAACACACAAGCTATAGGCCGAAACACTTGACATGGTTTTATCATCTGGTTTTACTATTAATAATATGTCTGTGTGTCAGATCACAACAACATGTGATGCATCTCCTTCTTTCCTCCTTCCTTCTTCATAATGAATATGTAATCATACTCATATAACATAACAGGTGCAGATTGGAACAAACAGGTTAGACCTGACGCATTATTGTTAATGTAGGATGTGTGCCGTGGATTCTTGACTGAGTGAGTCATGCTACACAAATGAGGAAGTGTGTGTGTGTGTGTGCGTGTGTGTGTGTGTGTGTGTGTGTGTGTGTGTGTGTGTGTGTGTGTGTGTGTGTGTGTGTGTGTGTGTGTGTGTGTGTGTGTGTGTGTGTGTGTGTGTGTGTACACGCATGCGTGTGTGCATACGTGGGTGTTTCTAGCGCCGTCTAATATTTCCACCTGCATATGGTGCAGAATCCTTTTATCTACTGTATGTTTTGTTCATAAATACATTTGGAAACAGGTCCGCAGGACTTGTTTTTGTTATCCTTTTGGCCTTAATGTCTGACTGTACCTCATGCTGTTTTACATTCTGACTAATAATTTAAAGTATTCGATCAATCAAACAATCAAAATGTTCATAAAATCACAGACACACTTTCAGCCTGGCCTCACTATTTGGGGCAGGACGTTAAAGGTGAAAAATATTTTCAAAAATGTCAAATATGCTATAAGTTGTGAGCTTGTAGATTGGCTATTTTCACTACTTTTGCACAACACCGTCAGGTGTATTCAATTCATCACAATAGTATAAAATATAATACCAAAATACAATATCATCACAAATATAAAACACTGTGTGTACAAAGTAGAAAAAGTGAAAAAAAAGAAACGAACTGTAGGCAGTGAATGTCATCACCTTTCTATAAGGAGAAGTGAGTTTAGCTCCCCATGTCCCTTAATCCATCTATCCTCCTGATAGATGGATTTTCAGGCCCGTTTTGACACCTTGGCACCCCTCATTTTTAACAGTGTTATGGATAATACCCAGTGTTGTATTAGTGAATCTATCTGTGGTGGGACATTATTTTAAAGGCGTGGCGCGCATGTGGCTTAACACCTACACTACAGCTCACACAATGGACACTTGATATGCATCTATAGGCTCTAGGCTCATTCCTATGTTCATTCACCTGGTGTGACACACAGCAGTCGGCAGCCTTTCTAAAAAAGTGTGAACTTAAGGGTTGTTGCGTGTTACTGCGTCCCATGACCAATGCATCCCTGAAAACACCACATGTATGTTGATGTTTGTTGTTGTATTGTTATCCGTTTGTGGATGAATAAGAGGAATATATGTGAGTATTTAAATATGTGATATTTGATGTCTGTCTGGATGTATTTTGCTCGGTAAGAATTCTTTAATAAAAAAAATACACTGGATCCATTGGCATATGTTATATGTTTTTTTCAGATGGCATTCAGTATGTTATATGTTTTCAGATGGCATTCAGTATGTTATATGTTTTTTCAGATGGCATTCAGTATGTTATATGTTTTCAGATGGCATTCAGTATGTTATATGTGTTTTCAGATGGCATTCAGTATGTTATATGTTTTTTCAGATGGCATTCAGTATGTTATATGTTTTCAGATGGCATTCAGTATGTTATATGTTTTTTTCAGATGGCATTCAGTATGTTATATGTGTTTTCAGATGGCATTCAGTATGTTATATGTGTTTTCAGATGGCAGGGACGTCAAGGCACGACCGAGAGATGGCGATGAACGCCAAGAGGCGGCTGTGTGTGAGCTCAGATCCCGTGGAGAGACTGAGGCTGCAGTGCCTGGCTCGAGGGTCATCCGGCATCAAGGGTCTGGGCAGGTGAGACAGACTGGCAGCCTCACCTCACCTCCACTGTTGCCAGATTTAGCGAGAGAAAATAAGCAACGAGGTCTATGAAAACAAGCCAAGTTGAGTGGGCTACAATACTAAAATATATAAACATGATTAAAACCAAGGCATGTGACACATTACTCACCCTGTCACCAGCAGTTAAGCAAACATAAGTGAGACCCACGACCAGCAACCACCAAGCGCCAACCGTTTGGTCCATACTGTAGCAGGGCATTTAAATAATCAAGACGTATTACTTGATGCTTTATTTAAACAATATCTGGATAGTTACAGTCATAGTGCTTGGTGTGTAGACGGTCTGTAACTTTAATTCATCGGGTGCGATAAGAGAGATAAAGATAAAACCTTCATTGATCCTGCGGGTAAAATTCAGTGGCAGCTCAACAGTTCAGAAACAGTTACAGATACAGCCGAGTAAAAAGACACCACCATCAATAATGAACCAAATGTACAACACTGTACCGTGTCAACAGTGCATGCATAATGCATGAGAAACAAACCAACACACAGTATAAATATACAACACTGTACAGCCTTAACAGCATAATGCATGAGAAACAAACCCACATGCAGTATAAATATACAAAACTCTACAGCCTTAACAGCATAATGCATGAGAAACAAACCAAGATACAGTCGAAGTGTATACAGGCTATGTGCACATCTATAAAGTGACAATTGAAGTACTTTTAAGACCTTTTTAATAATCCCCCCAAAATGAGTTTTCTCAGACGGGTGGCTGGCATCTCCCTTAGAGATAGGGTGAGAAGTTCATCTCCCTTAGAGATAGGGTGAGAAGCTCATCTCCCTTAGAGATAGGGTGAGAAGCTCATCTCCCTTAGAGATAGGGTGAGAAGTTCATCTCCCTTAGAGATAGGGTGAGAAGCTCAGTCACCCGCGAGAGCCTCTGAGTAGAACCGCTGCTCCTTCACTTAGAAAGGAGACAGCTTATTTGGGCATCTAGTGCGGATGTCTCCCGAGCGTCTCCCTATAGGGAGGTCCTCGCTGTCCCACTGGGGGGAGGAGACCCCATGGCAGACCAAGGACCAGATGGGGGGGATCATATCTCCACGCTGGCCTTGGATTATGTCTCCACACTTCCTCCCAGGAGGAAGTGGCTAATGTTGCTCAGGAAAGGGAAGTCTGGAGGAGCTGATCTGCTGAAACCCCCGCGACCCAATAATAATAATTGTAACTGTCCGTGACACTTGATCATTTTTAACTTCAATTATTTATTTATTTGAAGTTATTTGTTTTTGTTGTTTATTTGATTTACCTTTATTTTGACACTTCCTGTCGCTTTATTTTGTAACATCCTGTTGCTGCCCCTGAGCTTTTATATCTGAGGCCTGCTAGCTTAACAGAGCAGCTCAGTCACACATTGAAAGCCAGAGTGAGAGGTGGAGAGACAGACAGCATGTGGTGTTTGAGGTGCAGCCAGGTATGAAATGTTTGGTTGTTGTATGCAACATTCACTCAAATGATTAAGTAATGTTAAAAAGTATTAAGTTTGAGTGAAATGGTTGTTGTCCACAGTTCCTGCTGTCGCATGCTGTGCCTGTTTGTTTGGTGAACCCATTTGAAGTTTAAAGTTCCAAGGTGGCTTGCAACCTAGCACCCCCGGTTAGCGGAGTGAGGTACAGCATTGTTTATTTGTTTGGGTTTGTTTGATTTTGTGAGTTAATTAATTGTATTTGTTTAGTATTGTCTTTGGGTTATGGTGCTTTTTGCTTTGTTCTTTTGTTTACTTTAGGTTTTGTTTGTTTGCAGTTTAAATGAATTAATTATTGAATCACTGCATTATAATTGAACGTTTTATTGTTGAATTGAATAAGTTGAGCTGAATTGGAAAGTGATTGATTGAAATGCACAGATTTTATTGTTTGATGTGGAACTATGAAATGATGAATTATTGTATTTGTAGTAATATTTATTCTATTTATTCTCCATTTTATAGTTTTCACGGTGTTCGACAATGCTTCTACTGTGCAAGAAGTGATAATAAAAACACCCGTTGAGACCATCCATCTTCGTCATTATTCATAAACCGAGGGCAGCTATAGTGAAAACTCATCGCAGAAGCCACTCAACGTCGGCACCACATCTCATCTACAGCCACCTTGTACTTCAACTAATCCAAGTCATCAGCCATCTCAAGTTTGCCACACCACAGTAACGTATGCACTCAGAGGACGTATGAAAGGTAGCCTCTATGTTTCATTGGACTGAAGGTTGCTTAATAAAGCACAAGACAATACATTTGAAAAAAAAAGAAAAATAAATTTATAAAAATGGAACTAAAAAATGGAAAGAAACATGAAAAGGCATTTACAGAAGCCTATACCACCTGGATGCAAACAGCTAGAAAGGTGCGAACAGCTTTAAAGACATTTTGTACAGAAGAAGACCTTCAAGTAATGAAACAAAGTATTCGGAACAAACATGATGCAATAAGTGAGAGTTATGTAGTCATTCAACGCAACTGCACTACTACTGATAACATTGTTAAGAAAATGGATGCCTGTATAATCATTACCACAGAGATATGCGACCTGGTGGATAAATGCCTGGAGGACATGGCTGAGAAGAGAATCGAAAATGAGGATAAAGATAAGAGACCGGTGGGAGAAATGGAGAAGGAAGAATTGGCGAAAGAGTCCACTTCCAGAGATAACCCCGCTGGTCAGGAGATGGTGGGAGAAATTGTGAGGGTGGAAGAAATGGCGATAGAGTCCACTTCCACAGATAGCCCTACTGGTCAGAGAAACCAGAGGTCTGTGAATCCCATCACAGTAAGAGAAATGCCAACTCGATCGACCAATGTGCTGACAGCCTTCGAACCAGACTCCAGTGAAAGGAGGAAGGAAAACAAGGCCAAACATGTATCCCAAGACCCCTCTGTGCAGCTTCGCAGGGACAACAGGCAGAAAAAGGAACAAGAACAAAGTATGAAAAAGCAGGTGAAGTTAACAGACAGCTCTGAAGAGTTGAGCAAGAGCAGCAATTTTGTGAGTAAAGCTGCTCTCATAGTCAAACGCAAACTGGAGCAGAAGAGGAGAAGGAAGAAACCGGTTCAAAAGGAAACCCGATCGACCCAAGTAAAACTACATCTGAGACCAGGAACTATTGACAAGGGGAGCCATTCAACTCCTAGTCCTGCTCTCCCACCAGCTGAGATGAAGAACATGACCATAGTCCCCCCAGTTCCCTTTGAAGCCACAGGCCCCGGTCCTCCTCAATCCCAGGAAGAACCTAAACAGTCCATGAGAAACAAACCCTTGAGTCCAGTCCATACTAAAGTTGTAAAGAAGCCAGATAACGCCAACCAAAAGGAGTGTTACTTGTTCTGGAGGTATATTGTTCACGGCCTGAGAGATACCTGCCACTATAGCCACATCGAGGATAACCACAGCATAAACTTTGGCTTCTTGGCAAGAAGAAAACCACCCTGAAAGAAAGTTCTGACTTGTTAAAAACAAGATCTTCCCCTATACCCTTTTGACCTTGTAAAAAATGACATGCTTTGAATCATGTTACGTTTTAGTATGTATAACATGATTGGTGGGAGTGTAACTGTCCGTGACACTTGATCATTTTTAACTTCAATTATTTATTTATTTGAAGTTATTTGTTTTTGTTGTTTATTTGATTTACCTTTATTTTGACACTTCCTGTCGCTTTATTTTGTAACATCCTGTTGCTGCCCCTGAGCTTTTATATCTGAGGCCTGCTAGCTTAACAGAGCAGCTCAGTCACACATTGAAAGCCAGAGTGAGAGGTGGAGAGACAGACAGCATGTGGTGTTTGAGGTGCAGCCAGGTATGAAATGTTTGGTTGTTGTATGCAACATTCACTCAAATGATTAAGTAATGTTAAAAAGTATTAAGTTTGAGTGAAATGGTTGTTGTCCACAGTTCCTGCTGTCGCATGCTGTGCCTGTTTGTTTGGTGAACCCATTTGAAGTTTAAAGTTCCAAGGTGGCTTGCAACCTAGCACCCCCGGTTAGCGGAGTGAGGTACAGCATTGTTTATTTGTTTGGGTTTGTTTGATTTTGTGAGTTAATTAATTGTATTTGTTTAGTATTGTCTTTGGGTTATGGTGCTTTTTGCTTTGTTCTTTTGTTTACTTTAGGTTTTGTTTGTTTGCAGTTTAAATGAATTAATTATTGAATCACTGCATTATAATTGAACGTTTTATTGTTGAATTGAATAAGTTGAGCTGAATTGGAAAGTGATTGATTGAAATGCACAGATTTTATTGTTTGATGTGGAACTATGAAATGATGAATTATTGTATTTGTAGTAATATTTATTCTATTTATTCTCCATTTTATAGTTTTCACGGTGTTCGACAATGCTTCTACTGTGCAAGAAGTGATAATAAAAACACCCGTTGAGACCATCCATCTTCGTCATTATTCATAAACCGAGGGCAGCTATAATAATCATAACAATAACTCTTTGTCTTCACGCAGGACGTTTAAGATCATGGACGATAACAACAACCGCTCTCTGGACGTGAAGGAGTTCCTGAAGGGGTTAAATGACTACGGCGTTCTGATGGACAAAGACGAGGCTCTGAGTCTCTTCAGGACCTTCGACCGAGACGGCAGCGGGATGATCGACTTTGATGAGTTCCTCTTAACTCTGAGGGTAATTCATTCATCAATGATCGACTTTGATGAGTTCCTCCTAACTCTGAGGGTAATTCATTCATCAATGATCGACTTTGATGAGTTCCTCTTAACTCTGAGGGTAATTCATTCATCAATGATCGACTTTGATGAGTTCATCTTCACATTCCTACTAGGCCAAGGAAGAACCTCCACCCCAACCTTTTCACATCTGCCTCATGGTGGTGCTACAACAGCCCACTTAACGTTTTGGCCAATAGCTATTGAACCGTAGCTTGTAAACTAACCCCCCCCCCCCCCCCCCCCCTCCCCTTGGATTCCTTGGATTCTCACTCTCGATCTACAAGCTCACATCCTTATATTTTATAATCGATTCAATCAATAAGTTCAATTACATGGTGTACTCAGTGGCGTGCACAGACATTTTGAGGGGCAGGTGCTCAAGTAAATTATTCTTTTTTTTTGTTTACTTGGTCTGCTCTTTTTTCCCTCTACACCTATACCTCTTTGCCAAAAATAGCAGATCTACAAGCCCACAACGCCTCGCAGTGCGAGGCGTTGTGGGCTTGTAGATCGGCTATTTTTGGCTAAAGTTCTCCTCAGAAAAGGGATGCTAGGTTTGGAGTGGTTATGGTAAAAAGAAAAATCATATCACACAAAGATTTGGCGGACCCCCTGTAGTAACTCTGAGGACCCCCTAGGGGTCCCGGACCCCCTGTTGAAGACCCCTGCTGTAAACTGAAGAAAAAAAAAACTTTTTTTTTCATTTTTTTCTTTCTTCAAAGGGGCACTTCTGGTCAAGAGGGCAAAGGGCAGGTGCTCTAGCACCACCTAGAGTCTATCTGTGCACGTCCCTGGGTGTACTCCTATTCATCAATTTGATGTCAGGCTCATTGTTTGGTATTTCTTATATTTCTCTTGCAGCCACCGATGTCCTCGGCCCGGAAGGAGGTGATCATGCAGGCGTTCCGTAAGCTGGACAAGACGGGCGACGGGGTCGTCACCGTGGACGACCTGAGGGGCGTGTACAACGCCAAGAACCACCCAAAGTACCGGAACGGAGAGTGGACCGAGGAGCAGGTGTTCAGAACCTTCCTGGACAACTTCGACTCTCCTTACGACAAGGATGGAAAGGTAAGGAAGAGCCCCGCCCTCGTGATGCCGCTCCGTCCAATCAGGACCAACCTGTACTGACCTTCTGATTCATATTTGGTCATAAAGAAAGTTACACAATGTTCTAACCAATTAGGACAAAGTATAATAAATACAAATAAACAACAAAATAACAACATTTTGATTGATAAATCTTGTGTGTGACAGTACACACAGACAGACAGACAGACAGACAGACAGACAGACAGACAGACAGACAGACAGACAGGCAGGCAGGCAGACAGACAGACAGACAGACAGACAGACAGACAGACAGACAGACAGACAGACAGACAGACAGACAGACAGACAGACAGACAGACAGACAGACAGACAGACAGACAGACAGACAGACAGACAGACAGACAGACAGACAGACAGACAGACAGACAGACAGACAGACAGACAGACAGACAGACAGACAGACAGACAGACAGACAGACAGACAGACAGACAGACAGACAGACAGACAGACAGACAGACAGACAGACAGACAGACAGACAGACAGACAGACAGACAGACAGACAGACAGACAGACAGACAGACAGACAGACAGACAGACAGACAGACAGACAGACAGACAGACAGACAGACAGACAGACAGACAGACAGACAGGCCGACAATATATATATATTCATAAAGCTCACTGTGTTTGTTTTGCAGGTGACCAAAGACAATATATATATATTCATAAAGCTCACTGTGTTTGTTTTGCAGGTGACCAAAGAAGAGTTTATGAATTATTACTTTGGAGTCAGCGCCTCCATTGATACTGATGTTTACTTTATTCTGATGATGAAGAACGCATGGAAGCTATGACCTTTCAACTTTGACCTTTACTCTGATACAATACAATAATACACTCATATCTATGACCTTTCTCCTTTGACCTTTACTCTGATACAACACAATGATCCTCTATATTTCAAATGTAATAGTACTAATTATTAATATTACTAATTATGTAATCTCATAACTAATATGTGATAGTCCTAATTATTAATATTACTAATTATGTAGTCTCATTACTAATATGTATTAGTCCTAATTATTAATATTATTAATATGTAATCTCATTACTAATATGTAATAGTCCTAATTATTAATATTACTAATATGTAATCTCAGAACTGTTGCAGATGTAGTGAAATGTTGAATGTGTAATTGCATGTAAACCTTGCTTGAAAAAACACTGTATCATTATTTGCTGAAAGAGAATGCATCTTTTTGTAACTTCTGGTGTAAAGTAATAGATTTTTAAGTAAATGTAATATGTTATCAATCCTCCTTTTGACATGGACAATAATTTATTTGCCCATTACATGTTTTTCTCCCAACAACAACAACAACAACAACAACAACAACAACAACAACAACAACAACA
This sequence comes from Gymnoscopelus microlampas, assembly GCF_963454915.1. NCBI lineage: Eukaryota > Metazoa > Chordata > Actinopteri > Myctophiformes > Myctophidae > Gymnoscopelus > Gymnoscopelus microlampas. Next base: position 1,302,873 of record NC_139958.1, on the reverse strand, counting down.
TCTTCCAACATTTTCCAACAAAAAAGTAGACGACAAAAGCTAAATGTTATTGAGGAGTGTATTTGAATAGACATATTATGTATGAATACTTATGTCAGTTGTATTTTATGTTATGTAAAAACAATAAGTGTACTTTCAATAGTCCAGAGACTGGAGAATAAACATAAATCATATCTGTCGGGTGGAAACCTCATTAGGCCTATGTCCAAAACTCTTACTTTTCAGGATTCAAATTCAAAATTGGGAAAAAATAGCAGATCTACAAGCTCAAAACTCAGAGCTTTGTGCCGCGTTATGAGCTTGTAGATCTGCTGTAGTATGATCACATAGGCCATTCATTTACGGGGGGGAAAAAACACACAAAGTTATAAAATGGAGATGAAAGGTTTCTGCCCGACAGCAACAATATGTAATATATAATCAGCTCATAGCAACTACAGTCAAACAGCAATATCTGATGTACAGTGATGGACTGAACTGAGAAAACTGAAAAAAAAACAAAACATTGTTGCTACCTGGAGGAGGTGGCAGGGACTACACACACACACACACACACACACACACACACACACACACACACACACACACACACACACACACACACACACACACACACACACACACACACACACACACACACACACACACACACACACACACACACACACACACACACACACACCTGGGAGCTGGGTAGCGTAGTCATCTATGCAGCCTTGTGTGGTATACATGGGAAATGTAGTTCTCTGTGTACATTTGACTCTGTAGACATTTGTGTTCCATTACAACTTGCAAACAATCATAAAATGTACGGACAACTATTTAAAGCTTCCCCATCTATCAACTTCTGAGCTATTTGTCTGTAGAGATATGTGAGTACGTGTGTATGCGTGTGTGTGTGTGTGTGTGTGTGTGTGTGTGTGTGTGTGTGTGTGTGTGTGTGTGTGTGTGTGTGTGTGTGTGTGTGTGTGTGTGTGTGTGTGTGTACGTATGCATGTACGTGCATTTGTATGTATGCATGCATGTAGAGATAAAACATAATTTCTACTTAGTTGCGCTCCCAGTGTCATGCACCGAAAAACAGCCGATCTATAAGCTCACAACGCGTCGCAGGGCGACGCGTTGTGAGCTTATAGATCTGCTGTTTTTCGGCTTTAGGCTTACGGTTAAAAATGGCAAAATATCTGTATATTTTAAATGGCATTCATAAAATGGCTGTCCTAAAGCGTTGATGTCCTCACAAGTATAGTAATACAAATGTGTGTGTGTGTGTGTGTGTGTGTGTGTGTGTGTGTGTGTGTGTGTGTGTGTGTGTGTGTGTGTGTGTGTGTGTGTACGTATGCATGTACGTGCATTTGTATGTATGCATGCATGTAGAGATATGTCAGTGTACCTTCACATGTATTAAACATCACAACTTATTGCATTCATGTCACAAAAGCAGCAGAGCAGATATAATATAAAGTCAAATAAAAGATTAAGCAGCAACATGGCTACAGACTTGGTCATTGTGACACACTGTCATCTCAATTTGTCCATTTGCATTCATGTTGTTCACGTAACTTAATTAAGCCTCGTTTTATACTTTGGCTAATCAGAAATGGCCGATTTACACCTAGTATGATGTCTATTTCATTGGTTCTCAAAGTGGGGTCCGGGGACCCCCAGGGGTACTTGAGGGGGTTCCAGGGGGTACCCAGCAAAATGTGTTAATATAGCGTCACAATAATTATGACCTTTTATACTTTGGCTATTCAAAAATAGCAGATCTACAAGCTCGCTATGAGCTTGTAGATCTGCTATTTTTGAAAAATTGTGAAAATGTGTGCAAATCTTTGAATATATATATTTTTATGCGAACATTCTTAACTCAAATCTGTGCTTCTGGGGGTCCCTGGAACAAAATATTTGAGATGGGGGTCCGCGGCCAAATACATATCATTTTGGGGGTCCTTGGCATGAAAAAGTTTGAGAACCACTGGTCTATTTTGGAGAATAGACATCAAAGCAATTATGCTTCTGTACTGTCAAATGGGCCAACATCTAATCTAAAAGATTAGTGGGACTCATTCAAATGACTGACAGTGAGTCCCGGGACTCACTTTATTGAAAACCTAACAACATCACTGTATTATATTAGATGTATAAGATATTATATTGATATTAGAGCTATTTTAGCTATAATATATAAAGCTGTTTTGTTTTGTTTAAAGAAAATTGGACTTTTAATATGTGCATCTTTCAGGCAGGATCTGGATACAATTTAAAATGCATATAAATGTAAATACAGTAAAACTTGCTACATTTCGGTCTGAAAACTCTTACTCTGAAACACTTAAAGATGGGACAAACATTGCTCTAATTGAATTGGAATTGGTTCCATAAAAGAGAAGCTTTGATAGGCTGTGTAGAAACGGTCATTATAGGCCGCACTCAACGAGGTCTCTATATTGTCAGTCGTCTGCAGGGGGAGCTCTTCCTCTGAATATATGGGGAACCTGACCAAGAAACATGATATGAGTAGTAAATACAACCTGAACCTAAAACATATATTCTGTTTAATAATCACAACTGTTGACCCATAAAAATGTGCCCCACGACCCACAAATAGGCCCCGAGCCAGAGTTTGGGAAGCCCGGGTGTAACTTGACGTGGTAGAAGACATGGTGACGTAGGCCTACTGGTGTTACTTGACGTGGTAGAAGACATGGTGACGTAGGCCTACTGGTGTAACTTGACGTGGTAGAAGACATGGTGACGTAGGCCTACTGGTGTAACTTGACGTGGTAGAAGACATGGTGACGTAGGCCGGTGTAACTTGACGTGGTAGAAGACATGGTGACGTAGGCCTACTGGTGTAACTTGACGTGGTAGAAGACATGGTGACGTAGGCCTACTGGTGTAACTTGACGTGGTAGAAGACATGGTGACGTAGGCCTACTGGTGTAACTTGACGTGGTAGAAGACATGGTGACGTAGGCCTACTGGTGTTACTTGACGTGGTAGAAGCTGGACATGGTGACGTAGGCCTACTGGTGTTACTTGACGTGGTAGAAGACATGGTGACGTAGGCCTACTGGTGTAACTTGACGTGGTAGAAGCTGGACATGGTGACGTAGGCCTCGTCCTTGTTGCCACGCTGGACGTCGGGCTCGCTCTTCAGGGTGTAACTCTGCTCAAGGTCGAGACCCTGGCCCCCCGGGAGGGGCGGGACCCCGCCTCCACCCGGGAGGGGCGGGGCTCCGCTGCCAGGCTGCTGCATCATGGAGAGCTTGTCTGAGCGCAGGTTGATGCTGCCGCTGCTGGCCGGGCGGGGGGCCGGGCGGGGGGCCGGCTGGGGGGGGGGGTCCTTGGCTCTGGGGTCCCACACCCTCTCCACCGGGTAGACGGCGAGGTCGAGGAACGCCTCGGGGTTGAAACTCACCGGAACGCCCTGAGCACACAGCCAGAGAACACGTACCACCAAGGTTCAAATCTGATCTGGATATAGCCTGTTATTTAAAGGAGTAGTTCACCCAAATAAATGTACTGTTTTTCTATCAATTACACGTTGAATCACCCCATGAAGCCTGAATACATGGATTTGTTATTGTTTTTGTCGCATTCCTATGCTAATAATTTGATTACCGGTGGAAAGATGCTAATGTATTCGGTAGGAGACACAAAGGAGACTCTGTGTGTCTCCTACCGGAAATACACCCGCTCATCAAATCATTGGCTCAGGAATGCCACAAAAATCGACGAATTCGCTTCAAGGCTTCATGAGGTGATTTAATGTGTCACTGATAGAAAATAAGTCATTTTTTGGGTGAACTACTCCTTTAAGACAGATGCTATAGGTTCATTGTTATCCTATAGTTTTAATGCACAGATTATTATGTTCATGTTATGTTATCCAATACAAATATTGTATTCATTCACAGAACTGAACAAACAGTCTATAATAACAATGATACATCTTGTAGTCTTTCATCTGTATTGTATTTATTCAGACAAAACAACCTACTTTCACTGGTTTGTATATTTGCAGAAAGGTCTGTTTTGGGTGTGGTATGTCTGGCCACACGTAGGTGTGGATCCTGTGGAAATAGAAAGTACATTTACTCCAGTATTGCACTTAAAGCGGAACTATGCAACTTATTTTAATGAATACATTAACATCGGCCCAAGCGTCTGTGCTGACAGCACCGCGTTTTGCACTTTGCTGTTAGCTTTTGATGTAGATGTAATTATCACAGAACATACATTAAGCAATTAGAGCCCTAATTTATACTTTGTCTGTTCAAAAAAACAAATGGCTTCTTACTGCTGGCATCAGGTCTCTGTTTTATTCTTGTGTATTTGTTGTTTAGTGACTGACTCATGTCTCTTGGGGGCGCTCTAAGTGTGTTCTATGTGTTGGAGGTTTCCAATTAGGTGTCACTTGTTACAGCTGTGTTTTCTTTAATCAAGTATGTTTGGGACACCTGTTGTGCTGGAGAAGAGAGCAGCAGCACTCATTCCACTGTGGGAGAGCAGGATAGTCAGGGGATATTAAAAAAGTCTTGGAATAAATTCCTTACCAAAGAAAATCTTCACCAATGTGTTTGCAAAGGTGTCTAGTAACACATCTCACAAAGACTGACATTCAGTATCCCTAGGAGATTGTTTGACAAAACTTAATTCTGTTTTAAGTAGCATGTGAGGTGTCAAACTAGGGTGTTTTTATGATTCTGAATCCATTGCAATCATTTGTTTTGCACCAAAACCACTCCTTGGGCTAAAAACGGCCCAATCTCAATTGGCTTTTTACACAAAAAGTATACATGGCTATGGCCGTTTTTAGCCCAATGGATTCAGAATCATAAAAACACCCTAGTTTGACCCCTCACATGCTACTTAAAACAGAATTATTATTATTTATTTTTTTATTTTTTTAAACCAAGGTTATGGATGGTACCCCAACTTTAAAATCAAAAATTCTCCTAGGGATACTGCATTTCAGTCTTTGTGAGATGTGTTACAAGTTGATGTTTTGTCTTTCTGTATGTATTGTCAGTTCTACGTTGTTTTGAAGTGAATAAACATCAGTACAAGGAACCTGAGTCTTACATGCGTCGGATGGGAGTTACACTGACCCTCAAGCTCACCATGCACCGTGATGCAACACTTTGTGAGCTTGTAGATCTGCTATTTCTGGAAGATTGTGACACATTTTGACAACGTTTCGAAACAGAACTTGTGAAATGGGACATTCTGCATAATGAGTATTCTTAACTTTTGTTCATTTAAGTATATTTTAAAAGCAATACTTTGGTACATTTACTCAAGTACATTGTCTGGCCTTTTGGGTTTTCTATTGCGGTGTTTCAAAAAAGAACTGGAGTTCTTCTTCTAGACTGATGGTAACCTTGTGAAACATCCAAATAACTATAGTCTTCAAAACACATAAAGGAGGGGCCACACACTAGCAGCCCAAGTGTCAATATTCTATTATGGACGCAGAGAAATAGATACAAATGCAACCGCCTTCTTAAGGCCTTAAGAAGGCCTTCTTATCCCTTTAAGACCGGGAACGCATATGTGTCATTTTTAGATTGATTTGGCATGAGCTTGTAGATCTGCTATTTTTTGAAAAATCGTGAAAATTGGTGCATATCTTTGAATGTGTTTTTTTTTAAAGCAAACATTTTTGAACATTCTTTGCTTCTGGGGGGTCCCTGGAACAGAATATTTTGAGATGGGGGGTCCGCGGTTAAATACATATCATTTTGGGGGTCCTTGACATGAAAAAGGTTTGAGAACCACTGATATTATAGCAACTTTTTTCAAAAAACTGTTAGAATGTAGAAGACATTTGTAGAATCCCCCAGAAGCAAAGCTTTGAGTTGCATGTTTGCACACATTTTCATCATTTTTCAAAAAAATATCAGATCTACAAGCCTGTGTGTAACCTTATGAAATGTGACATGTTGTGGTGAGAGGACCTACTTTCTCTTCCAGAGGAAAACGGCGCCCCAAGTGGTTAAGAACAGCATGACCAGCGTCACGGTCAGGACATAAAGCAGGACCTGTCCTCCTTCTGTCTCTGATACTGTCTTCTTCTCTGCTTCTGTTCAGAATATAGTATTATTATTATTATTATACTGTCTTCTCTGCTTCTGTTCAGAATATACTATTATTATTATTATTATTATTATACTGTCTTCTCTGCTTCTGTTCAGAATATAGTATTATTATTATTATTATTATTATACTGTCTTCTCTGCTTCTGTTCAGTAGACAACACACAATATACTATTATTATTATTATTATCATCATTATTATTCTGTCTCTGATACTGTCTTCTCTGCTTGTGTTCAGTGGATTACACTAAGACAGACAAAGCATAGTGTAATAAGTCCTAGATAAAAAAGATAAAAAACCAAGAACCTATCACCAGTCTAAACAGTATAATATAATTTAAAAAATCTATAATCTGTACATTGAAACTATAGGATGCCAGGTCTCAGGGACGTGCCGGGCCCCTAATTCAGCCTGGGAATCTCAGATAGAGAGGCCGGATTTTTTACTTAATTTCGGCCGTTTTTGCCTGGAATGGAGAGGCCTTTCTGGAATTGTCCCACATTTCCCAGTGGCCAGCACGTCCCTGCCAGGTCTACACATAAACCTGGCATCTGTCTATATAACATGCTATCAGAATTACATTTTGACCTTTGCATAATCCTGAAATGCCATCGAGGCTCTAGGTCTAGTGCTACAGTATTACAGTGGTAAGATTGGGAGTGAGTCTCAGTTGAAGTTCTAACTGCAATGAGGAGTTTGTTCCACAGTTTGGGAGCCAGAAGGGAGACGAGTTACAGTGAATGTGAACACAGTGCAGTGACTGGATCTTACCACCAGGGGTAGGAGAGTTGATGGGTTGAGGTTTGCTCCAGTCACTCCATGTGCCTTCAAGGAATCCAATTGGTATCGCTCGAACTTTGACCTGATATCCTGTGCTCTGTCGGTACTCCCTCTCAACGACCAGAGGCTGTGATGTCATGTTATACACCTATGTACACAATATACACAATATACACAATGTTACACAATGTTACACAATGATGTCATGTTATACACCTATGTACACAATATACACAATGTTACACAATGATGTCATGTTATACACCTATGTACACAATATACACAATATACACAATGTTACACAATGATGTCATGTTCTACACAATGATGTCATGTTCTACACAATGATGTCATGTTATACACCTATGTACACAATATACACAATGTTACACAATGTTACACAATGATGTCATGTTATACACAATGATGTCATCTATTTACACAGACACTGATATTTAGATTTTACGTTACATACAGAATAATTACACAATAGCACTACTGTATCTATATGACACTACTGTATCTGTAACCGTACTGATATGATACTACTGTATCACATCTGTACCTGTATATACCTGGGATTCAGTGTTACTCCAGATGTGCATGTATATACCTGAGATTCAGTGCTAGTCCAGATGTGCAGCTGAAACAGCTGATTGGTGGGTTTGATGTAGTCGTCTTCATAAGGACTCCACACATGAATGACAGCCTTGTTTGATCGACTGGGGAAAGTAACGTTGGCCTGAGGAGTGTCTGGTTTCACTGCAACATGACAACATGACAACACAGGTGATTACAAGACAGGTAACCCATTAAAGCCGGGAACGCATCTGTGTGTAACCACTTTGGCTATTCAAAAATAGGATCTACAAGCTCATAGCGCGGTGCTATGAGCTTGTAGATCTGCTGTTTTATTTTTGAAATACATGAAAATGTGTGCAAATCTTTGAATGTATATATACTTTTGAAGCGAACATTTTTAGCTCAAATCTTTGCGTTTGACTCAAATCTTTCCCTGGAACAACATTTTGGGGGGTCCTTGACATGAAAAAGGTTTGAGAGCCACTGATATTATAGCAACACAATACAAATAAAAAACTGTTAGGATTTAGAAGACATTTGTAGAATCCCCCAGAAGCAAAGATTTGGGTTAAAAATGTTCGTAAAATATATATTTTCGAAGATTTGCAAAAAAACAACAACATGATTTTTCAAAAATAGCAGATCTACAAGCTCGTAGCGCGGCACTCGGTGCCGTGCTACGAGCTTGTAGATCTACTATTTTTG
>NC_139958.1:1284700-1289700 GCF_963454915.1 Gymnoscopelus microlampas | reverse complement strand
AACCTAACATCTAAACACACACACACACACACACACACACACACACACACACACACACACACACACACACACACACACACACACTTTATGTGTGTTGGTATATTAATTCCATACGTCGTCATAAGTCATACATCTTACAAAAGTAAAAAAATATATATTTTTTTTTGCTATTTTTGAATTTGAATCCTGAAAATGACTGTTTTGGACGTATGACAAGTTGTCATAATAGGGGGTCCAGGGGGTCCTCCTTGACATGACAAATAGAATGAAAACCACAGAACTATAGGATCACAGCAGTGGTGTAAAGTAACTAAGTATATATAGCTGTTTTACCTTAGCGCTAGGTATACTCTTATTGCTTGTTTTAGAAGAGAATGCACTTCAGACTTGTGGTGATTAATAGTGTTCTTGCCTACCTATGTTGAATGTACTTATTGTAAGTCTCTTTTGATAAAAGCATCTGCTAAATGACTGTAATGTAATGTACTTGAGTACATTTACTCAAGTACTGTACTTAAGTACAATTTTAAGGTATCTTTTACTTTACTGGAGTATTTCCAATTTTCAGTAATTTTACTTCTACTCCACATACATCTCAGAGGCAAATATTGCACTTTTACTCCACTACTTTTATTTTAAAACTTTTGTTACTTGTTACTTTGTAGATTTTGATTATTATAACAAAACATACATTAACCACTTCAGCCCTATACATTTTGTCCATTTGAAAATATCAGATCTGCTATTTTCAAAAGATTTGAATACATTGGAAACCTGTGAAATGGGAGATTCTGCATAATAAGTAGGCCTACTTTCTACTTTTGGTACTTTGATTACATTTTGATACCAATACTTTTGAACTTTTACTCAAGTAAATTTTTAATTCCCGGGACTTTCACTTGTAACAGAATAGTTCTACATTGCAGTATTGATACTTTTACTTTTAAGTAAAAAAATTGAGTACTTTTTACCACTGAATCAGTGGTGGAAAAAGTACAATTTTTTTTTGTACTGATCACAGGTATAAAGCAACAAGAACCTCCAGCGTCAGAATAAAAGATGAAGTAATGTCTCACCGCTGTCTCCACTCTGAGCCATGCAGCCTGAAGACCACACCATCACACCCACCACCATGGTCCACACTATGTCCATCACCTCATGTCTGTCTGTCTGTCTGTCTGTCTGTCTGTCTGTCTGTCTGTCTGTCTGTCTGTCTGTCTGTCTGTCTGTCAGTGAATTTAAACTGTCAACACTCGTCACCAGGAGGAAGAAGGAGGGATTGTAAAGCAGAAGAGAGGGAGGAGCTTAACTAGCAGGTGGAACATGTTCTCTGATGTGTCTCACTTAAAGCAGGGGGTCCCAACATGTGGGCCGGGGCCCCAGGAGGGTCCCAACATGTGGGCCAGGACCCCAGCAGGGTCCCCAGATGATTAGTTTTATGAGCAACATTGTTTTCTCACTCAACAGTAAACAAACCAACATACAGTGTATACTGTATACTGTACATATACATGCTATATATACGTCTACATACTGTATATATGTACATACATACATACATACAGGGTGTCTGTGACATTTATAAAGAAAAGATAATGACTTTTAAGACCTTTTCAATGCCTCTAAAAAAAGGAGAGAAAAAAAAGAAAAACGATTGCTGCATCAAAAGCAACAAACTATAGCCTGTACGAGAACAATTGTCAGAATTGTCAAATATTGTCTGAATTGTGAAAATAGCAGACCTGCAAGCTCACAACGCTTGTAGATCTGCTATTTTCACAATATTTGATCTGTGGAACCAAGTCAAGCTAACTGTAATGTCTCAACTCTTATATTTCCAGGTGCTTGTCAGGGTGGGGGTCCCCAGTTCAAATATGATTATTTTGGGGGGTCCCCAGTTCAAATACGATTATTTTGGGGGGTCCCCACCCAGTTCAAATATGATTAAATTGGGGGGTCGCTGCCTGAAAGGTTTGAGAACAGGACATATCCTTAACCTTATAACAACCTTACATCACATCAAATAAATATCTTGTCATTCTCTTCTTTTATAACCAACAAGCTTCACTATCTGTGGACGTATTTGTTCAAATGTTGTTGAGCGGCCGTGCAGGTGAAGGAGGAGAGCGAGGAACGCTACGCAGCAAAGTACATGAAGGCACTTTTCCTGCAGTGGCTTTTGCAGCAGCAGCAGCTGTAACCGTGGTAACCCTCGGTGTTCGACTTCACAACAATCAGCAGGTTTACCAGAAGTCTTCCTGCTGCCGACAGCGTCTAACCGGCAACCTGAAAACCACTTCCTGTTCCTGTGGCAGCTCACTTCTTCTGGTTGGATTTCAAACTAGGTCAGCATGTTAGAGATCTACTATGTAAACATGTCCCTGATATATCGGTCAATGTGTAGATCCATGTCCCTGATAGGTCAATATGTAGATCCATGTCCCTGATAGGTCAATATGCAGATCCATGTCCCTGATAGGTCAATGTGTAGATCCATGTCCATGATAGGTCAATGTGTAGATCCATGTCCCTGATAGGTCAATATGCAGATCCATGTCCCTGATAGGTCAATGTGTAGATCCATGTCCCTGATAGGTCAATATGCGATCCATGTCCCTGATAGGTCAATGGGTAGAGATCCATGTCCCTGATAGGTCAATATGCAGATCCATGTCCCTGATAGGTCAATGTGTAGAGATCCATGTCCCTGATAGGTCAATGTGTAGAGATCCATGTCCCTGATAGGTCAATGTGTAGATCCATGTCCCTGATAGGTCAATGTGTATAGATCCATGTCCCTGATAGGTCAATGTGTAGAGATCCACGCATGATTAAAATGTCTATTAAAAAAACTAATGTGGTATGGGACCACAATGGAAACTAGAAAAGGTGCTCCTTGGAGCACAGGTCTCCGCCAGGTCAGGTATTGTGGCCTCCTGATGGCGCTATAATAAGACAATGTGAAAAGGGTGTCATTTCTTCTCAGGCCTTTCACTGCAATCATGATTTGAGACTTTTGTTCAAAAAACTGTGTTTTGCTAAATTAGACCTACTGGTGGCGCTATAACAGGCCAATGTGAAAAGGGTAGCATTTCTTTCTTGGCCTAGTGGGAATGTGAGTGTGAAATTTCACGATGATTTGAGGCATTTTGTTTAAAACGGACCAATCCTGCAAACTTTGGAAGCCAACCTTAGCCAATGAGGATGGAATATGGAAAATCGGACAGATCCGTGTTGATCACATGACTATAGAATTACTGTGTACAGATTTGCATGACGTTTGGATAAAATCTGTAGGAGTAAATGGGTTTTGCACAAATCGGCCTCCTGGTAGCGCTATAACAGGGCTATGTGAATAATCTGGGGCAGAGCTTCTGAATTGGCATCCAGGGAGTGTGTGTGCACAGTTTTGGAGCGAGCGGGCCAACGGTGTCGGAGATTAGCCGCTCGCAGACGGATGGACGGACGGACGGACGGACGGACGGACGGACGGACGGACGGACGGACGGACGGACGGACGCACGGACGGACGGATGGACAGGGGGTAAAACATACTCTCGCCATGCCTTTCGGCCTGGTGGAGACAACAAATAAACACTATCATAAACATTATGGAGGGGACTAGTGGAGAGGAGATACAGTGGGCACACAGCTAGGTATAAATAGGCATTAAGACGCCATCAAGGCACCGCCATTTTAGTCCACTAAAACTACACTAAAACTAAAACGTTTCAGGTGACAACTACTAAATGGAATTTTATTTTAAGGTAGGGTAAGTGATTTTCTCTGGTTAAAATAAGTGTTAAATAGCTCTACATTGTGATAGTAATCATTAGAGCAGGGGTTTTCGACAGGTGGTCCGTGGACCACCATGGTGGTCCGTGAAGGTATTGCATGTGGTCCCTGACCATGCATTTAGTAATGTAGGAACATTTGTATGTCTGTTCTTCCAGGGAACAGTGCACTAAATGACCTGGTGACCTTTGATGATGCATCAAATGTTGTCAAGTTACTGGGAAGTCGGAGATCAAGACATTCCACAGAAAAAGGAATTAGATTCTCCAGAGGGGGAAGTTGTACCGCTTTGCCTGAATGAGTCATCAATGCATACATAAGATACACATGTGTCTGCTCTATACATAAGATACACATGTGTCTGCTCTATACATAAGATACACATGTGTCTGCTCTATACATAAGATACACATGTGTCTGCTCTATACATAAGATACACATGTGTCTGCTCTATACATAAGATACACATGTGTCTGCTCTATACATAAGATACACATGTGTCTGCTCTATACATAAGATACACATGTGTCTGCTCTATACATAACATACACATGTGTCTGCTCTATACATAAGATACACATGTGTCTGCTCTATACATAAGATACACATGTGTCTGCTCTATACATAAGATACACATGTGTCTGCTCTATACATAACATACACATGTGTCTGCTCTATACATAAGATACACATGTGTCTGCTCTATACATAAGATACACATGTGTCTGCTCTATACATAAGATACACATGTGTCTGCTCTATACATAACATACACATGTGTCTGCTCTATACATAACATACACATGTGTCTGCTCTATACATAAGATACACATGTGTCTGCTCTATACATAAGATACACATGTGTCTGCTCTATACATAAGATACACATGTGTCTGCTCTATACATAACATACACATGTGTCTACTCTATACATAACATACACATGTGTCTGCTCTATACATAAGATACACATGTGTCTGCTCTATACATAACATACACATGTGTCTGCTCTATACATAACATACACATGTGTCTGCTCTATAATACATAAGATACACATCGTCTATTAGTTAGTCTATTATTTCAGTTAAATAATGTCTGGGCTTTATGTCATTTGTTGCACTTGCTCTGTAAAGCACTTTGAGCTGCATTTCATGTCATGAAAGGTGCTATACAAATAAAGTTTATTATTATTATTATTATTA